>NW_022261983.1:7157341-7457341 GCF_002021735.2 Oncorhynchus kisutch
TCGTTGTCTCTGATTGGGGATCATACTTAGGCAGCCTGTTTTCCACCTTAGTTTGTGGGATCTTGTTTTTACATAGTTGCTGTGTAGCCCTGCAGAACTTTACGTCCGGTTTGGTATTTTGTTGGTTTCTCGGAGTTCAGTAATAAAAATCATGAACACTTTCCGCGCTTTGGTCTCATTCATCTAACGACGGACGTAACAGAGATGGGATCTGTGGTTGTTGATCTGTTATCTGGTATAGGTACTTTGTTGTAGCAGAGATGGTATAGATACTGTGTTTTAGTAGAGATGGTACAGATACTGTGTTTTAGGAGAGATGGTATAGATACTGTGATGGAGCAGAGATGGTACAGATATTGTGTTGTAGTAGAGATGATATTGATACTGTGTTTTAGTAGAGATGGTACAGATACTGTGTTTTAGTAGAGATGGTACAGATACTGTGATGGAGCAGAGATGGTACAAATATTGAGTTGTAGCAGAGATGGTGTTGATACTGTGGAAGTGCAGAGATGGTCCCGATACTATGGTGGAGCAGAGATGGTGTTGATACTGTGGTGGAGCAGAGATGGTATAGACACTATAGTGGAGCAGAGATGGTACACATACGGTGGTGGAACAGAGATGGTACAGATACTGTGGTGGAGCAGAAATGGTGTAGATACTGTGGTGTAGCGGAGATGGTATATATACTGTGATGGAGAAGAGATTTATTTATTTTACTAGGCAAGTCAGTTAAGAACAAATTCTTATTTTCAATGACGGACTAGGAACAGTGGGTTAACTGCCTGTTCATGGCCAGAACGACAGATTTGTACCTTGTCAGCTCAGGGGTTTGAACTTGCAACCTTCCGGTTACTAGTCCAACACTCTAACCACTAGGCTACCCTGCCGCCCCAGAGATGGTACAGATACTGTGGTGGAGCAGAGATAGTATAGATAGTGTTATATCAGAGATGGTATAGATACTGTGTTGTATTAGAGATGGTATACTATGATGTAGCAGAGATGGTATAGATACTGTGTTGTATTAGAGATGGTATAGATACTGTGTTGTATTAGAGATGGTATACTATGATGTAGCAGAGATGGTATAGATACTGTGTTGTATTAGAGATGGTATACTATGATGTAGCAGAGATGGTATAGATACTGTGTTGTATTAGAGATGGTATAGATACTGTGTTGTATTAGAGATGGTATACTATGATGTAGCAGAGATGGTATAGATACTGTGTTGTATTAGAGATGGTATGCTATGGTGTAGCAGAGATGGTATAGATACTGTGTTGTATTAGAGATGGTATACTATGATGTAGCAGAGATGGTATAGATACTGTGTTGTATTAGAGATGGTATGCTATGGTGTAGCAGAGATGGTATAGATACTCTGCTGTAGTAGAGATGGTATAGATACTGTGGTGGAGAAGAGACGGTATATATTCTGTACAATAACACAATCAGGACCTCAGTGGATATGGTATGATTATTTTGTCATGTGCTGTTACCTGGAGAGCACATGTCAAAGAGCAGGAAGGTTAACACTTCAGAAATAGATTGATGTTATACATTTTTTTGATTTAGAAACAAAATCCTTACATTGCGTGAAGTTTAAAATGCATTGTTATTACTAAATATGTAATGTGAAATATTTTAACATTTTATAACAGACAAAAAACATTTGATTAATAAAATGTTAAATCGGTCGTCTTCCTCAAATGAAAGGGATGATGAAGCAATCTGTACCAGAGGGAGGGAATCTGATGAAGCAATCTTTACCAGAGGGAGGGAATCTGATGAAGCAATCTTTACCAGAGGGAGGGAATCTGATGAAACAATCTTTACCAGAGGGAGGGTATCTGATGAAGCAATCTGTACCAGAGGGAGGGAATCTGATGAAGCAATCTGTACCAGAGGGAGGGAATCTGATGAAGCAATCTGTACCAGAGGGAGGGAATCTGATGAAGCAATCTTTACCAGAGGGAGGGAATCTGTACCAGAGGGAGGGAATCTGATGAAGCAATCTTTACCAGAGGGAGGGAATCTGATGAAGCAATCTGTACCAGAGGGAGGGAATCTGATGAAGCAATCTTTACCAGAGGGAGGGAATCTGATGAAGCAATCTTTACCAGAGGGAGGGAATCTGAGTTTCGTTGGTCCTCACCTCGGGGCTCAGTCATTTCATTCAGGGTAAGTGGAGTTGGTCGTCGGTCAGCCTGCCATGGAGCAGGTTAGTTCTGGCGATCTTCTTGCCATAGAAACGTACCTGGCTAAAAGGTGAGCCACATTCCTATTACTGGTTATACCTAGTGGAACGCAGAGTTGAACAAAGTTACCTTTGCTAACTCCTCAAACCTGCTTCGTGGTATACCCCTCTGCTCTAGCCAGTGTTTGAATTAGGCCAGTACACACCAGTATGGGGTCTTAACACACCATTATAGAATCAGTACTACCACCTTTAGAATTTTATGAAACAGGTTTCTTAAATAAAGTTGAAACACAAAATATATAACTAGACACAGTTCCCAACCTTGTTTATGACTTGCCATGTTACACAAAGCACGACACATCCTTTCTGAAGAGGTTTGAAGGTGAATTTATCTTAATCAGAAGCCTGTTAATAAAAAACATCATCAAGGTTGATGACGCAACAGCCAAAGGTTGAGGCAGAGCAGCGGGGAGATGTGCCCTATTAAAACAGCAGCTTCTGGGACAGATAGACAGGTTGCTGGGTTTACTCATCTCTAATTTAAAGACCCACTCTGTGATATTTATAGACACTTTTGATCATTTGATATAACGACACCCATTGATCCTTGGAGAATGTCACTTATAAATACCATGAGTTTAGTTCAACTGGCTGCCATGTTGTTGATATCCAAATTAATTAGTGAGCCTTTAAAAGGTGTCATTTTACCTCATCACTTATTCAACGCACCTGACACATATCTGGATCATGTGAGAAATACAGAAATAGTCCCACCTCACCCTGACCAGTTAATACGATGGAGAGCTATGAAAAGGAGAAGAGGTCAATTATTATGCCATTTTACCTCATCTCTGATTCAGCGCAGTTGACACACACCTGGATGATGCAAGGAATATGGTAATGGTCACAAAGGACTCATCTTCACCTGTCATCCTCACCAATTATCTCGGAGAGAAACATGCAAAAGAGAAAGGAGTAGAAGAGTGACATCATGACTCATGACCGTAATCACCTCACGTATAATTACCCAGATCACACGTTTGCTTCGCAACGCATATGTGAGTTAGGGGTCGCCTCAGTGGTGTGACTACTAATTAACTTCCTGCAGGCTGAGACAAGGAAGTCACTTCCTTGTCAAGGAAGTCAAGGAAGTCACACCACTGACACTCACCTGTACTTCATGATTCCCATCATGTGGAGCGGTTTGGACCAAAACGTGATTTAAAACATGATGGAGTCTCGGACATCACCGGTTCAGGACCTCACGTGGACCCTCTGGTAAGACATGTGATGGTAACATGATGGAGTCTCGGACATCACCGGTTCAGGACCTCACGTGGACCCTCTGGTAAGACATGTGATGGTAACATGAGAGGATGCCTGTCAATTACTGTGTATTGATTAAAAAGATTGGCAATTCTGACCCCTCAATGAAAGAGTGGGGAGGAAACAGCTCAATACAGTGAGGCTGAAGCTGGTTGACTGACACACATAATGACTGACCCACTGATGGACAGTTCATCAGAGCAACAGAAGAAGAAGTGATGTGGGTCAACACGAAGTACCCAAATAGACATCCAATTCCTTATACAACGTATTACTTTTGACCAGAGCAACACGTGGTCTACAACAACAATATACCAATATAGACCCTCGCATTTTTCATTACAGTCATTTAGAAGCCAATTTTATCCAGAGGAGTGGATACATTTTCATACTTTTGGTTTTTCTTACTGGTCCCCCGTTGGAATCGAATCCCCAACCCTGGAGACACCATGCTCTACCAACTGAGCCACACTGGGACACAAGTTACACAAAGTGTGACACATCCTTTCTGAAGAGGTTTGAAGTTATAATTATAAATCTGACCTCTGACCCTAATGTAGCGCACGTGATTCTACTAACTAGCTTCTGACCAAGACCTTGATTACTAGTAGATGAATCAGCTGTGTTACAATGAGGTTGGAGCAGAAGCCTGCACCCTGCATTCATAACAAAGTGGGAAGGCGGTATTTACCACCTACGACTGGGAAAAATCCACTTGAACACCCCTCCAACTGGTAATAACTAGTGGGAAACGTATCCTTCATCCCTGAGCCCCGACTTCGGACTTCTACTAAGGAAAATACCTTCATAACATTTATAAATATTATTGATTTAAAAAAGCAATCTAATAATGTTTTTGGCACACTAATTTGTTTACAGTGAGGGGGAAAAGTATTTGATCTCCTGCTGATTTTGTACGTTTGCCCACTGACAAAGAAATGATCAGTCTATCATTTTAATGGTAGGTTTATTTGAACAGTGAGAGACAGAATAACAACAACAAAATCCAGAAAAACGCATGTCAAAAATGTTATAAATTAATTAGCATTTTAATGAGGGAAATAAGTATTTGACCCCTCTGCAAAACATGACTTAGTACTTGGTGGCAAAACCCTTGTTGGCAATCACAGAGGTCAGACGTTTCTTGTAGTTGGCCACCAGGTTTGCACACATCTCAGAAGGGATTTTGTCCCACTCCTCTTTGCAGATCTTCTCCAATTCATTAAGGTTTCAAGGCTGGCGTTTGGCAACTTGAACCTTCAGCTCCCTCCACAGATTTTCTATGGGATTAAGGTATGGAGACTGGCTAGGCCACTCCTTAATGTGCTTCTTCTTGAGCCACTCCTTTGTTGCCTTGGCCGTGTGTTTTGGGTCATTGTCATGCTGGAATACCCATCCACCACTCATTTTCAATGCCCTGGCTGAGGGAAGGAGGTTCTCACCCAAGATTTGACAGTACATGGCCCCGTCCATTATCCCTTTGATGCGGGGAAGTTGTCCTGTCCCCTTAGCAGAAAAACACCCCCAAAGCATAATGTTTCCACCTCCATGTTTGACGGTGGGGGATGGTGGACTTGGGGTCATAGGCAGCATTCCTCCTCCTCCAAACACGGCGAGTTGAGTTGATGCCAAATAACTACATTTTGGTCTCGTCTGACCACAACACTTTCACACAGTTGTCCTCTGAATCATTCAGATGTTCATTGGCAAACTTCAGACGGGCATGTATATGTGCTTTCTTGAGCAGGGGGACCTTGCGGGCGCTGCAGGATTTCAGTCCTTCACTGCGTAGTGTGTTACCAATTGTTTTCTTGGTGACTATGGTCCCAGCTGCCTTGAGATCATTGACAAGATCCTCCCGTGTAGTTCTGGGCTGATTCCTCACCGTTCTCATGATCATTGTAACTCCACGAGGTGAGATCTTGCATGGAGCCCCAGGCTGAGGGAGATTGACAGTTCTTTTGTGTTTCTTCTATTTTAGTATAATAACACCAACTGTTGTCACCTTCTCACCAAGCTGCTTGGCGAGAAGCCCATTCCAGCCTTGTGTAGGTCTACAATCTTGTCCCTGACATACTTGGAGAGCTATTTGGTCTTGGCAATGGTGGAGAGTTTGGAATCTGATTGATTGATTGCTTCTATGGACAGGTGTCTTTTATACAGGTAAAAAACTGAGATTAGGAGCACTCCCTTTAAGAGTGTGCTCCTAATCTCAGCTCGTTACCTGTATAAAAGACACCTGGGAGCCAGAAATCTTTCTGGTTGAGAGGAGGTCAAATACTTTTTTCCCTCATTAAAATACAATTAAATTTATAACATTTTTGACATGCGTTTTTCTGGATTTTGTTATTGTTTATCTGTCTCTCACTGTTCAAATAAACCTACCATTAAGATTATAGACGGGTAATTTCTTTGTCAGTGGACAAACGTACAAAATCAGCAGGGGATCAAATACTTTTTTCCCTCACTCTATGAGCGTTTCTCAACGAGTTCAATGTAGCCAACTGGTAATTTACACCTTCCCACTTGGTTATGAACGCATCATTAGTTGCCTTCCAGAAGGAGTGTTACAGTAACCTAGCCTGGTCCTAGATGTGTTGGAGCTGTGTAACCAACCCTGTCATGACCACAGGAGTTGGAAGACAGCACAAACAGATCCAGGACCAGGTTAAGGTTGATCACTCCTGACATAGAGAACAGGGTGTCATTTGAATCCCAGCCTCAGTCAGGCTGGGGGTGTGGATGACGTGAGAGCTGGGACTGTTGCGTATGAGAGGGGCCAGGAGGTAGGTGAACTACTGAATGAGTCATTATGCACCTCAGAGCCGCTACACAGGTGTCAGGTTTCACAGACAGTCAGAGTGATGCTGAGGCTGGGGTGCTGACTGTTCAGTGTTCAATCAGGCTGCAGCTGGGGGTTTTCACTAAACAATGTTTTGACTAAGTAGCATGGGGATTTCACTAAACAATGTTTTGACTAACCAGCTGGATGTTTTGACTAATCAATACATGTCAACAACTATTACAGTCTGTGAAGTCAAGCCACCTGTTAATTAGCTCCATGATATTGATTGTGTATTGAGCGCTAACCAAAATAATGTTTATTTTGCTTTCGTCATGTTTTAAATCAAGTTTCGGAGGAGGAATGCTGTGTGCAGGTCTTTAACTAAAAACTCATGTCTGTCAGAACTGCACGGACTATGTATTTTACTAACCATGTATAGTTCAAAGATATGATAGAGGTAGATAGAGGAAACATTTCAAAGTAATATGCTTTCGTCAATAATCTCTATTTATGTATAGCCAGAAAGTTCATTGCAGACACTTTTCTTAGAAGTAAATCTAAACCTTTTGAAATAACCACAAAATCAGTTGGTGTGCATTATCTGGAAAGACTGATGGACCACATCAACCGAGTCTCCCTGAATCACCTGGGGTTTTAGCTGGCCTCTTCTGGGAACACTAACAGAACAGAGTGCGTTTAAACCGTCCACTGGCTTCTTTCAGCACAGTTCTCTCTGTCGGTTACCAGCAAACATAGGTCTTCTCCGGCTGGTGTCATCCTGGTCCATACTGTTCTACCCAGCAACAGAGGGGCCCGGGTTCAACAGGTTCTTACCCGCCAAACATGCCTCCTGAGTGGTTTGCTTTAGGTAGGGGTGTTCTCACATCTGCCTGGATCGATAGAGCTGAGTTATTTTCCAGTCAGAACAACTGATTAGGGTAGACACAAGACCTGGCCTCAGAGCCATGCAGTAACCTGACAAACAGGTAACAGGACTAATGACATCGTAATACAGAGACAGCTTGTGATAGACTGCTTTACGTAACTCTCAACATACAATATGTGACATATGACTGCTTTTAGACAGGCAGCCCAATTCTGATGTTATTTTCACTAGTTGGTCTAATATAGTCTTGTGTGGCTCAGTAGGTAGGGCACGGTGCTTGATTCCCACGGGGGACCAGTATGAATAATGTATGAACTCATTGTTTTAATTTCTTCAGGCTAGAGTCCTTTTTTCTCAATTTCCACCTGACTGACGTGCCCAAAGTAAACTGCCTGTTGCTCAGGCCCTGATGCCAGGATATGCATATAATTGATACCATCGGAAAGAAGACACGTTGAAGTTTGTAGAAATGTTCAAATAATGTAGGAGACTATAACACAATAGATATGGTAGGAGATAATCCAAAGAAAAATATATATTTTTTGAGAGCCCATGCTCTTACAATGGAAAGTATAGGGAAATAATTATATCTAGCTCCCCGTATGCAACTCCTATGGCTTACACTGGGTGACAGCACTCAATGATCAAGGGTTCAGGCGTCTTTCTTCCAAAACGAGTAGGAATAATGAGTTTTACTACAGGGACACAGTCTTGGAAATTCGTGTGTGCGCATGCCATGAAGACAACGTGCACCTGCTAATATTGGTTTCCTATTGATCATACTTCTTTCCGTATGAAATATTATAGTTTGATTACATTTTAGGGTATCTGAGGATTAAGTAAAAATGTATTTTGACTTGTTGAAACAAAGTTTAGTGGTAGATTTTCGGATTCATATCTTTGCATGATTCCTATCTTGGCATGTCGAGTGAATTACTCAAATCGATGGCGCCAACTAAACTGACTTTTTGGGATATAAAGAATGATTTTATCTAACAAAATGACACTACATGTTATAGCTGGGACCCTTTGGATGACAAATGAAACCTGTACCGGTGGAAAAATATTTAGAAGTCGGGCACCATCCTCAAACAATCACATGGCATGCTTTCGCTGTAAAGCCTACTGTAAATCAGACCGTGCAGTTGGATTAACAAGAATTGAAGCTTTCAACCGATATAAGACACTTGTATGGACCTAAATGTTTAATATCCATCATTTTTATGATTATTTATTTGAATTGCGCGCCATCCAGTTTCGCAGGAAGTTGTCCCGCTAGCGGGACTTGATTCACACGGGGAACCAGTACGAAAAATGTATGCACTCACTATTTTAAGTGGCTCTGGATAAGAGCATCTGCTAAATGACAATTGGAAATGTACAAATGTATCAAATCAGCTCTGAAAAAGATCTGATGCACAAATACCTGATGTGATTGGTCAAAATATACCAATTAATGCCCAAAGAATATATGTACTCTTATGAGCTTCATTGTGTGTGTGTGTGATGGGGTGGGTATGTGTGTGTGTGATGGGGTGTGTGTGTGTGTGTGTGTGTGTGTGTGTGTGTGTGTGTGTGTGTGTGTGTGTGTGTGTGTGTGTGTGTGTGTGTGTGTGTGTGTGTGTGTGTGTGTGTGATGGGTGGGTGGGTGTGTGAGATGGGTGTGTGTGTGTGTGTGATGGGGTGGGTGTGTGTGTGTGTGTGATGGGTGGGTGGGTGGGTGGGTGTGTGAGATGGGTGTGTGTGTGTGTGTGATGGGGTGGGTGTGTGTGTGTGTGTGATGGGTGGGTGTGTGAGATGGGTGTGTGTGTGTGTGTGTGTGTGTGTGTGTGTGTGTGTGTGTGTGTGTGTGTGTGTGTGTGTGTGTGTGTGTGTGTGTGTGTGTGTGTGTGTGTGTGTGTGTGTGTGATGGGTGTGTGAGATGGGTGTGTGTGTGTGTGTGTGTGTGATGGGGTGTGTGTGTGTTGTTTTGACATGTAGACCTGGCTGGATACCAATCAGTAAAGTACAGTATGACGTCTGTTAATCTGAAATGTTTTACACTATCAAAGCAATATTCCATTAATCTCTCTACTTCTTAGAATTGTAGAAACCCATTTCCCACGACACTAAAATAAATAGCTTTTCTTTGAAGCATGTTGATCATTCGTGCAAATTGGTCAGTGGAAAAGTTCTGAGAAAGAAAGCTTTGAGCCAGGAAAATGAATTGGAACTTTGTGTCCATCGCAGAAATGGACTGGCCAGAGGCCTGTTCTGGCAAATGCCAGATGGGCTGGTCCATCTTTAGCCCAGTGGACCAGTCTAAATTGGAGATTTTGAGCAGAATAATAATAATTTGGCTTATAATGGGGACCTCTAGGAACAAGGCCAGTGGAGAGGTTAATCTGCGATACAAAGAAGCCCACTGACTGTGAGAGTCAGTCAGCCTTTGAGTCACACTATCATTTCCTTGCTGTTCTTTCCATCCGTCAGCAAAAGTCAAGGGTGCCTTGGTAAAGATAATCTCCTCCCATTGTCAACCGTTTCAAACTAGTGTGTGTGTTTTTGTTTGTGTGTGTCTGTCTGTGACCTTCCAGCTTGATTAAGGGGTTCATCCATGAATGCAGATGAGTATTTCCAGTAAAGCTGTGTCTGTCTGACTAATGGATGTGAGACTGAGTTACACCTGGGTAATGTTAATGTCTCCCTCGTCACCGTTTAGGCCACACACACACACACACACACACACACACACACACACACACACACACACACACACACACACGATGCCAGGACACAGGGTCACTGAGGTTGGAGTGCAGAGCAGAGGTGTAACATGTACAGCGCCAAGGACACTGTGTGTGTGTGTGCTTGCGTGCGTGCGTATACATACGTTCAGTCCATGTGAGCACTATATCGTATGTAAAGTTGAATTACGTGTAAATTCTTATGTAATCCCATCATCCCTATGAGCTACTGTAGAACACTCAGAGGATTCTATGTTCAATTCCTTCCCCCTCTCTGTCCCTGAGCCAGAGGTAGCCTCTTCTCATTGTCTGCTAATACTGTGGTGCTGTTGGTTTCTGTGTCTTTACATTAAAGACATGTTCTTTCATCATTCTTTTAGCCCACCAATAAGACAAGGTGTTCTGTACACCAAAGACACACTTTGTGAACATGACCAGCTGTCATAACTCCAGAGACATGTCTGGATCAGGACTTTACACCCAATAACTGTCCAGGGATAATGCCTTCTCACACACCTATGCGCACACACATGTACACACACACACAGGACAGTGTATCTCTTAGTACAACTAAGCACACATTTTTAAGTGAAGACTCAGAACATACAGTAATCAGAACCCAGGTAACTAAGTGGGCTCCTATAGCAACCTGCTATAGCAGGGGATATGGGAAATATCCACAGGAGGGAGAATTGTCCTTGTTTTACTAGCCTTGTAGGGATTATTTGGTACCCACTAGGATAGTAAAACAAGCACACACACATCACACTCCACAAGGACAGAGAAGAGGAAGAGAGAGAGAATGGAAAGATAATCAGACGCAAATAGAAAGAGAAGGAGAGAAAAGGAAAAAGAGGAAATTGATAACAAGTATTTTTTTTCAGAACGATAGATGTTCTGTGATGAGTAGAGGATTAGAAAGAGGAGGTATTCATGGTGGAGATTGAGTGATTGTGTACGGAGATGGAAGGAGAGGTAGACATGTTATTAGTGTCTGTCTGTAGTGGGCATTTATGTCTATTGCCCCTATGATAACAGACTGTAAATACACTAGAAGAGGTCAGGTAGACGGGTGATCATGGTGGTATTTATGTCTGTTGACCCTATGATAACAGACTGTAAATACACTAGAAGAGGTCAGGTAGACTGGTGATCATGGTGGTATTTATGTCTGTTGACCCTATGATAACAGACTGTAAATACACTAGAAAAGGTCAGGTAGACTGGTGATCGTGGTGGTATTTATGTCTGTTGACCCTATGATAACAGACTGAAAATACACTAGAAGAGGTCAGGTAGACTGGTGATCATGGTGGTATTTATGTCTGTTGACCCTATGATAACAGACTGTATAACAGACTCACTAGAGGACAGGTAGACTGGTGATCATGGTGGTATTTATGTCTGTTGACCCTATGATAACAGACTGTAAATACACTAGAAGAGGTCAGGTGATCATGGTGGTATTTATGTCTGTTGACCCTATGATAACAGACTGTATAACAGACTCACTAGAGGACAGGTAGACTGGTGATCATGGTGGTATTTATGTCTGTTCACCCTATGATAACAGACTGTAAATACACTAGAATAGGTCAGGTAGACTGGTGATCATGGTGGTATTTATGTCTGTTGACCCTATGATAACAGACTGTAAATACACTAGAATAGGTCAGGTAGACTGGTGATCATGGTGGTATTTATGTCTGTTGACCCTATGATAACAGACTGTATAACAGACTCACTAGAGGACAGGTAGACGGGTGATTGTTAGTATCAATCAAATCAATTTCTAAAGCCCTTTTTACATCAGCAGATGTCACAAAGGGCTTTTACAGAAACCCAGCCTCATCCAACTGTTACCATGCATCTGCAAAAAAGATAGCTCAGATGTACGAGTGCCTTTTAAATTTTGTTTTACAGAAACCCAGCCGAAAACCCCAAACAGCAAGCTATGCAGATGTAGAGGCACGGTGGCAGGAAAAACTCTCTAGAAAGGCAGGAACCTAGGAAGAAACCATAGAGATGAACCAGACTGAGGGGTGTGCCGGGTGGAGATTATAGGTGTACATGGCATTAGGTTCAGATCGTTCTTCAAAGATGTTCAAAAGTTCATTGATGACCAGCAGGGTCAAATAATAATAACAGTGGTTGTAGAGGGTGCGCAACAGGTCAGCATCTCAGGAATACATGTCAGTTGTTTTCATAGCCGAGCCTTCAGAGGTCGAGACAGCAGGTGCGGTAGAGAGGGAGAGAGAGTCCTAAAACAGCAGGTCTGGGGCAAGGTAGCACGTTCAGTGAACAGGTCAGGGTTCCTTAGCCGCAGGCGCAACCGTTGGAACTTGATACCAGATAAGACAGAAGAATTTCACCAGATAGAACAGACTGACCCTGTAGCCCCACGGCACATAGAAATTGGAGGCTGAGACAGGGGAGTTGAGGGACACTGTGGCTCTGTCTGACGTTACCCCCCAGAAAGGGTCAAACAGGCAGGATATACACCCACCCACTTTGCCAAAGCACAGTCTCCACACCACTAGAGGGATATCAACAGACCACCAATATACTACCCTGAGACAAAGCTAGCCCACCGCACGAGCCCGAGGGGGCACAAAACCGGACAGCAAGATCACGTCAGTGACTCAACCCACTCGAGTACAGCAAAGAAAAAGCCTGGCACGACGTGACGCACCCTTCCTGGGGACAGCATGGGAGAGGACTAGTAAGCCAGTGACTCAGCCCCCATAATCGGGTCAGAGGCAGAGAATCCCAGTGGAGAGAGGGGAGCCGGACAGGCAGAGACAGCAAGGGCGGTTTGTCACTCCATTACCTTGCCATTCACCTTCGCACCCCTGGGCCAGAGTACACTTAACCATAGAACCTACTGAAGAGATGAGTCTTCAATAAAGACTTAAAAGTTGAGTTTGTCTCTCACATGGATAGGCAGACCAGTCCATAAAAATTGAGCTCTATAGGAGAAAGCCCTACCTCCAGCTGTTTGCTTAGACAATAAGGAGGCCTGCGTTTTGTGACCGTAGCGTACGTGTAGGTATGTACGGCAGGACCAAATCAAATAAAATGTATTTGTCACATACACATGGTTAGCAGATGTTAATGCGAGTGTAGCGAAATGCTTGTGCTTCTAGTTCCGACAATGCAGTAATAACCAACGCGTAATCTAACCTAACAATTCCAAAACTCCTACCTTATACAGAATATGTACATAAAGATATATGAATGAGTGATGGTACAGAATGGCATAGGCAAGATGCAGTAGATGTTATCGAGTACAGTATATACATATGAGATGAGTAATGTAGGGTATGTAAACAAAGTGGCATAGTTTAAAGTTGCTAGTGATACATGTATTACATAAAGATGCAGTAGATGATAGAGTACAGTATATACATATACATATGAGATGAATAATGTAGGGTAGGTAAACATTATATTAAGTAGCATTGTTTAAAGTGGCTAGTGATATATTTTACATCAATTTCCATCAATTATTATTAATTATTAAAGTGGCTGGAGTTGAGTCAGTGTGTTGGCAGCAGCCACTCAGTGTTAGTGGTGGCTGTTTAATAGTCTGATGGCCTTGAGATAGAAGTTGTTTTTCAGTCTCTCGGTCCCAGCTTTGATGCACCTGTACTGACCTCGCCTTCTGGATGATAGAGGGGTGAGCAGGCAGTGGCTCGGGTGGGTGTTGTCCTTGATGATCTTTATGGCTTTCCTGTGACATCGGGTGGTGTAGCTGTCCTGGAGGGCAGGTAGTTTGCCCTGGTGATGCGTTGTGCAGACCTCACTACCCTCTGGAGAGCCTTACGGTTGTGGGCGGAGCAGTTGCCGTACCAGGTGGTGATACAGCCCGACAGGATGCTCTTGATTGTGCATCTGTAGAAGTTTGTGAGTATTTTTGGTGACAAGCCGAATTTCTTCAGCCTCCTGAGGTTGAAGAGGCGCTGCTGCGCCTTCGTCACGATGCTGTCTGTGTGGGTGGACCAATTCAGTTTGTCTGTGATGTGTATTCCGAGGCACTTAAAACTTACTACCCTCTCCACTACTGTCTCATCGATGTGGATAGGGGGGTGCTCCCTCTGCTGTTTCCTGAAGTCCACAATCATCTCCTTAGTTTTGTTGACATTGTGTGTGAGGTTATTTTCCTGACACCACACTCCGAAGGCCCTCACCACCTCCCTGTAGGCTATCTCGTCGTTGTTGGTAATCAAGCCTACCACTGTAGTGTCGTCCGCAAACTTGATGATTGAGTTGGAGGCATGCGTGGCCACGCAGTCATGGGTGAACAGGGAGTACAGGAGAGGGCTCAGAACGCACCCTTGTGGGGCCCCAGTGTTGAGGATCAGCGGGGTGGAGATGTTGTTACCTACCCTCACCACCTGGGGGCGGCCCGTCAGGAAGTCCAGTACCCAGTTGCACAGGGCGGGGTCGAGACCCAGGGTCTCGAGCTTGATGACGAGTTTGGAGGGTACTATGGTGTTAAATGCTGAGCTGTAGTCGATGAACAGCATTCTTACGTAGGTATTCCTCTTGTCCAGATGGGTTAGGGCAGTGTGCAGTGTGGTTGAGATTGCATCGTCTGTGGACCTATTTGGGCTGTAAGCAAATTGGAGTGGGTCTAGGGTGTCAGGTAGGGTGGAGGTGATATAGTCCATGACTAGTCTCTCAAAGCACTTCATGATGACGGAAGTGAGTGCTACGGGGCGGTAGTCGTTTAGCTCAGTTACCTTAGCTTTCTTGGGAACAGGAACAATGGTGGCCCTCTTGAAGCATGTGGGAACAGCAGACTGGGATAAGGATTGATTGAATATGTCCGTAAACACACCAGCCAGCTGGTCTGCGCATGCTCTGAGGGTGCGGCTGGGGATTCCGTCTGGGCCTGCAGCCTTGCGAGGGTTAACACGTTTAAATATCAGTGGCACTGTATTGTCTTCAAAGCGGGCAAAAAAGTTATTTAGTCTGTCTGGGAGCAAGACATCCTGGTCCATGACGGGGCTGGTTTTCTTTTTGTAATCCGTGATTGACTGTAGACCCTGCCACATACCTCTTGTGTCTGAGCAGTTGAATTGCGACTCTACTTTGTCTCTATACTGACGCTTAGCTTCTTTGATTGCCTTGTGGAGGGAATAGTTACACTGTTTGTATTTTAAAAGCTTTCAGTTTCACGCGAATGCTGCCATCAATCCACGGTTTCTGGTTTGGGAATGTTTTAATCGTTGCTATGGGAACGACATCTTCAATGCACATTCTAATGAACTCGCACACCGAATCAGCGTATTCGTCAATGTTGTTGTTCGTCGCAATGCGGAACATATCCCAGTCCACGTGATGGAAGCTGTCTTGGAGCGTGGAATCAGATTGGTCGGACCAGCGTTGAACAGACCTTATATGCGTCGCCGAAGTTAGAATAGCAATGATCCAAGGTTTTACCAGCCCTGGTTGCACAATCGATATGCTGATACAATTTAGGGAGTCTTGTTTTCAGATTAGCCTTGTTAAAATCCCCAGCTACAATGAATGCAGCCTCAGGATATGTGATTTACAGTTTGCAAAGAGTCAAATAAAGTTTGTCCAGAGCCAGAGATGTGTCTGCTTGGGGGGAATATATACGGTGGTGATTATAATCGAAGAGAATTCCCTTGGTAGATAATGCGGTCGACATTTGTTTGTGAGGAATTCTAAATCAGGTGAACAGAAGGACTTGAGTTCCTGTATGTTGTTGTGACCACACCACGTCTCGTTAACCATAAGGCATACACCCCGCCCCTCTTCTTACCAGAAAGATGTTTGTTTCTGTTGGCGCGATGCGTGGAGAAACCAGCTGGCTGCACCGATTCCGTTAGCGTCTCTCGAGTGAGCCATGTTTCCGTGAAGCAAAGAACGTTACAGTCTCTGATGTCCCTCTGGAATGCTACCCTTGCTCGGATTTCATCAACCTTGTTGTCAAGAGACTGGACATTGGCGAGAAGTATGCTAGGGAGTGGTGCACGGTGTGCCCGTCTCCGGAGTCTGACCAGAAGACCGCTTCATTTCCCTCTTTTACGACGTCTTTGTTTTGGGTCGCAGGCTGGGATCCAATCCGTTGTCCTGGGTGAAAGGCAGAACACAGGATCCGTTCCGGGAAAGTCATATTCCTGGTCATACTGATGGTGAGTTGACGTTGCTCTTATATTCAGTAGTTCTTCCCGACTGTATGTAATGAAACCTAAGATGACCTGGGGTACCAATGTAAGAAATAACACGTAAAAATACAAAAACTGCATACTTTCCTAGGAACGTGAAGCGAGGCGGCCATCTCTCTCGGCGCCGGAGGTTCAGTGAGATAGGTAGGAGCATGACCATGTAATGCTTTGTAGGTTAGCAGTAAAATATTGTATCACTGGTAAAGATGGAAGGCAATGTTATACTAGTGAGTGTGAGTATATATGAGTGATTTTGGGCTGACATTTCAACAATGAACCCCACCCCAATCAACACCAAAAACAACAACAACAGTAAAGGAATACAGAGCTATCGTGAAGGCCACATCCCTACAACTGCCTGATTAGCTATGCTAAAAATAGTGGGACTCATCCATCAAAGCAGGGCCTTTGGTGTGTGTATGTGTATGCAGTCGTTACATAATGGATGTGACTGGTGAGTGTGATAGTGTTGGGAAGTCAAGGTGATACTCTAGATACAGAAGATAAGATGGCTGCCCAGTGTCAGTGGTGACAGATCTGTCTGTCTGCTGTCTGTCATCTACAGCCAACAGTCTGATAGTAGAGACAATGATAAAAGAGATTCACAGACAGGCGGAGAGAGAGAGAGAGAGACCAGAGACAGATAGAAGCCTCCTGCAAGGCCACTGACAAGCCAATTGAAACAAACCCAAAGAGAGAGCAGAGGGGGAATGAGGTAGAGAGGGGGGGGGGGGGTGAGGAAAAGGGATGGATGAAGTGGGGGGGACTAGGTAGGGGGATGAGGTAGGGGGGGATGAGTTAGAGGGGGCACGAGGAAAAGGGTGGGATTAGGTATAGAGGGGATGACGAAGCGAGGGGGGATGAGGTAGAGAGGGGACGAGGTAGAGGGGGGATTAGGAAGGGGGGGTGAGATAGGGGGAGTGAGGTAGAGAGGGGGAGAGGTAGTGAGGGAGAGGTAGAGGGGGGATTAGGAAGAGGAGGGTGAGGTGGGGGTGGGTTAGAGGGGGGGATGATGAGTTAGAGAGGGGGGGTGATGTAGCGAGAGGGAGAGGTAGCGAGGGAGAGAGGTAAGGGGGGCATGAGGAAGGGGGGATAATGTAGAGAGGGGGGTGAGGTATATGGGGATTTGAAGAGGGGGGAGGAGGTTGAGGTGTATGAGGAAGAGGGGAGGGTGGGTGGAGGGGGGATGAGGTTTTTAACAGGGTCGTTACCATTAGGGTTGTCAGACCTAGCTCAATATCTAGGTGTCAGATAAGATAGAGACTACAGCTCCCATAAAGTTACCTTTCAGACTGAATATGTTTTTAGGGGCAACAGTTCTGATTGGTCTCTCTCAGTTTCTAATTTCTGTCCATTATGTGCTACCTTTTTGTAGCATTTCTGACAATGCTAACATCCGTTTCAGCCGAAGCTCAGAGTTCTAACACTTGGTCGAATGCTTGACAACAACACAGCTGCTTGTACAAGGCTGCCAACAAACCTAGGCTACTGTAAATAGCTAGCAAAATGGTGGTATTCAAGTGTAGGTTAATCAATAAATGCAAACAGATATTTTGATTTGCTAGGCAACTAGATAACTTTAGCTAACATTAGGTTGCTTGTACAAAGTCCTAGCTAGCAAACACCAGTCAACACAGTTTCAATTTATCCCGGAGGTGTTCGATGGGGTTGAGGTCAGGGTGGTGGTGATTTGGTATTTGGTATTTTCCTAGGATCCCCATTAGCTGTTGCAAAAGCAGCAGCTACTCTTCCTGGGTTCCACACATAACATGAAACATAATACAGAATTACATAATACAGAACATCATTAGACAAGAACAGCTCAAGGACAGAACTACATACATTATTTTTAAAGGCAAACAGCCTACATATCAATGCATACACACAAACTGTCTAGGTCAAATAAGGGAGAGGCATTGTGCTGCGAGCTGTTGCGTTTTCTGATTTTTGAAACCAGGTTTGCTATTTAATTGAGCAATACGGGATGGAAGGAAGTTCCATGCAATAAGGGCTCTATATAATACTGTCGTTTTCTTGAATTTGTTTTGGATTTGGGTACTATGAAAAGACCCCTTGTGGCATGTCTGGTGGGATAAGTGTGTGTATCAGAGCTGTGTGTAAGTTGACTATGCAAACAATTTGGGATTTTCAACACATTGTTTCTTATAGAAAGAAGTGATGCAGTCAGTCTCTGCTCAACTCTTAGCCAAGAGAGACTGGCATGCATAGTATTAACCTGTAACCACAACACTTCAATAACACTTGACATAAGATCTTCTCTAAGCATTACAGGGATATGGCTCTGAATATATACAGCAACTCCTCCCCCATAAGCATTTCTGTCTTCTATAAATGTTATATCCTTGTATTGCTACTGATGTAGCATCAAATGAATTATCTAAGTGAGTCTCAGAAATGGCTAATATATAAATGTTATCTGATGTTAGTAAATTATTGATTTCATGAACCTTATTTCTAAGGCTACATATATTAATATGGGCTATTTTCAGCCCTTTCATGGGTAGCTTATCAGAGATAGACATAATATTGAAAAGAAAAAAATATGCATTCATCAGTCCATATAATTTTCCTCCCTCATGATGCCACCTATTTTGGGAAGTGCACCAGTCCCTCCTGCAGAATTGCACTCCCACAACATGATGCTGCCACCCCCGTGCTTCACGGTTGGGATGGTGTTCTTCTGCTTGCAAGCCTCTCCCTTTTTCCTCCGAATATAACGCTGGTCATTATGGCCAAACAGTTCTAATTTTGTTTCATCAGACCAGAGGACATTTCTCCAAAATGTACAATCTTTGACCCCATGTGCAATTGCAAACCGTAGTCTGGCTTTTTTTATGGCAGTTTTGGAGCAGTGGCTTCTTCCTTGCTGAGTGGCCTTTCGGGTTATGTCAATATAGGACTTGTTTTACTCTGGATATAGATACCTTTGTACCCGTTTCCTCCAGCATCTTCACAAGGTCCTTTGCTGTTGTTCTGGGATTGATTTGCACATTTCGCACCAAAGTATGTTAATCTCTTGGACACAGAACACTTCTCCTTCCTGAGCGGTATGGCGGCTGCGTGGTCCCATGGTGTTGTACTTGCGCACTATTGTTTGATATAGATGAACCTGGTACATTCAGGCATTTGGAAATTGCTCCCAAGGATGAACAAGACTTGTGGAGGTCTACAATTTTTATTCCTGAGGTCTTGGCTGATTTCTTTTTATTTTCAAATGATGTCAAGCAAAGAGCCACTGAGCTAAAGGTTGGCCTTGAAATACATCCACAGGTACACCTCCAATGGACTCAAATGATGTCAATTAGCCTATCAGACGCTTCTAAACCATGACATAATTTTCTGGAATTTTTCGCGCTGTTTAAAGGCAAAGTCAACTTAGTGTATGTAAACTTCTGACCCACTGGAATTGTGATACGGTGATATATAAGTGAAATAATTTGTCTGTAAACAACTGTTGGAAAAATGTATTGTGTCATGCACAAATTAGATGTCCTAACCGACTTGCCAAAACTATAGTTTGTTAACAAGAAATTTGTGGAGTGGTTGAAAAACAAGTTTTAATGACTCCAACCTAAGTGCATGAAAACTTCCGACTTCAACTGTAGGTGAACAGTAATCAAGGTGACAGACATTGACACATTCAATACCGCCTTGCACAATCTTGCCTTTATCTAGCTGATCTATTGTGTAATCATTAGTTCAACAGTTGAAAATGAGAGTTTCTATTGGACAGATTCAGGTATATTTATCCCTGTTTAGTTCTGTTTGCATCCATTTGAGAAATGTTTTTCAACAGAATCGGCAATCGGAATACACCCCTGATCATTCGCCAAACACAATTCCTTTTAACAATAGCCACACATAAACAGCATGATCCCTTTGTTCGTTGGATAATTCCTTCTTGCATCTATACGCTCTCCTCCTCTCACCTTTCCCTTCGCTTGTGGACTTCAGTGCACAGCACATCAATTGTCTGTGACCAGGTGAAAAAACCTTTCCAAGCCAAACCTTCTTCTTAGCTAACGTCAAGTTAACATGGCTACTAGAACTAACGCCTTTGTAAACCCGCTACAATCATGCAGCACAGTGTACAGTTAGCAAGCAGTTTAGCAGTTATACGTGCGTGCCCCCGCAGGTATAAATTAATTAAACTTGACTTGGAAGAGTTCCAGTGTTGGATAGCTATAGCCAGCTAGATAACATAGCATCCCACCCTGTTTGAGCCAGGTGTTTGAGTAGGCTAAACTAGCTAGCTGCAATCACTAGCTAAGTAAGTGAAAGTGAAAAACATCTCTCTTGCTTCTCCTTAACTTTTGAAAAAATGTATTTGTTCAAAACTGTTCAATTATCTTTAACTCTCTTTGAGTCAACTCCTCACCACAATTTATACACTGCAGTGCTAGCTAGCTGTAGCTTACGCTTTCAGTACTAGATTCAGTCTCTGATCCTTTGATTGGGTGGACAACATATCCGTTCATTCTGCAAGAGCTCTGATAGGTTGGAGGACATCTTCCGGAAGCTGTCACAATTACTGTGTAAATCTAAGGAAGGGGGTGAGGGCCATGAGCTTCTTAGATTTTGTATTGAAGTCAATGTACCCAGACGAGGATGGAATCTATCTGCCCACTGGCGACACCATGGCGATAACCTAAAGAGTGCTGTTGAGGATACTGTAGACCTTAATTGGAAAACAGTTTTAATAAATTATTTGGGGATATGTGAATATACTGAACTTAGTATAGTAAATATATATTTTTTATGTTTCATTATTTTATTTTTATGAAATTCACAGAGGAGGATGGCCCTCCCATTCCTCCTCTGAGGATCCTCCATGTATTTCTTTCCCACTCCATGGAGTGAATCCTTGCCAATGCTACAACTGGCTATTAGCAGAGCCTTGTCTGGCAGCGAAACAGTTCATTCATCCCCATTTGCTGCCTTGAAAAATCATAGCTGATATGACTGACTTGCTTAAAAAATGTGGTTTTCTACTGAGAATAGAGATGTACAAACTATGGCATAAGGTAACGATGAGCAGATAAGAGGCAATCCATAATTCAGATTAATATATTAATGAGTGAGCTAAGACAGACATAGTCTAAACTATTTGTTCCGCACTTTTTAAATGTACAGCGACAGAATTCAGAACACGGGCCGTTCTTACAGTATTCTCCCTGTACACCAAGTCAGAACCCTAGGATAAATTAAGAGGGCATAGAAGGAGACAATGAAAGCTCTTACAATATTTGATGATGACATTTCTCTTAAACAGGCTATAGGCTACATGTGCATCATCAAGTCAGAACAGTAGACTAAGTTATGAGGGGGAAAGGGACAAAGTTATATGGGTGAGGCACATGGGCTACTAACAAGTTACTACACAACATACACTTAGTATTACTTTCTCAGCTACAGTATACATTTCTCCATGGCATATCACATCATTTATGCAGCAGCATACAATACATTTTTTGACTCATCTTGTTGTGCTGTGCTCATTTGAACAGGAAGGTGGCACGGCGGTCCTTCTTGTGGGCACATTTAGGTCATCAATCTTTGTCATCAAAGTCTGGCATTCTGTGGATTTATGATGCTGTCAAAACAACTGGGAACTCTGAAAAAACAAGGCTGAATCATGAAGTCAGCGATCTTCAGGTTGGAGCTCTAGATAGAGGCCTGAGTTCCTGACTTGGATGACTGTTCAAAACGTATTTACCCAGTTAGAGCTCTTTTTTTTCCAGAGTTCCCAGTTGTCTTGAACTCACGAAGTCTGATATTTCCCAGTTCAGCGTTTCCAGTTGTTTTGAAGGCGGCAGAAGTCATGCTGGATTGACAGCATGGTCAATGTATTCAACCTTTTCTGGCCCATGGTGTTGCATGTGAATGTTTATCCTTTTAAGTTTGGAAAAGAGACCCTTAAAACCAGATTTGGACCACATACCGTCTCCACTGAATAGCAGGCTAGTGACTGCTTTGCAAAGCTTGCAGTTAGCCACTGATTCCTTCCAAACCAGTCATTGTGGAATTTGCTATTTCCAATTGGTTGTGTAATGTTTATGTCCAATGGCAGATGAGCATGAGTTTTATAGATGATTTTAATCTATAATCTCTCTTCATATTACAAGGATTTAAAAGGATTTGCCAGTAGATTGTCGACTTGATTCATGATGATGACTGCTTGTTTAGCTTATGAGCTAATTTTTTAAAAGTATGATGTTGACATGATCAGTCCAATCTCTAGCTGGTAGATATATCTGTAGCCAATGACCTTGAGCCTTCTTGGATGGACATTTCTAACGTAAATCTATGGCAGCACCCAAGGGGCTTGAACTTTCTAGCTCTCCTAGCATGCTATGTATTTTCCGCTGGCTGCCCCACCACCACAGAAAGCACTGAGCTAGGCTGAACCACCTCCATTTTGGAGCTGCTTCACTCAAGAAATCAAAAAAGAGACCATGTGTGTATGCAGTTTTATTAACTAAATTTTTGTTTTTTTACATTGTTTGCAAACTGATATGTGACACGTATTAATGTCAAAATGACATTACATTACAAAACAGGCAACAACTAAACCTAAACCTAAATGACGGGTGATGGAATAAAAGTCTTCATGTCCATTGACTTGTGTCCATCTTGTTTTCATCAATTTTAGTAAGAAAAAGAAAAGAAAAATGTAAATAGTGTAATTGTTCTTTCCAATATTGCATTTTTATTTTATATTATCTCCTTAAAAGGTTGCATCACATCCGACCATGATTGGGAGTCCCGTAAGGTGGCACAGAATTGTCCCACTGTCGTCCGGGTTTGGCCGGGGTAAGCCGTCATTGTAAATAAGAATTTGTTCTTAACTGACTTGTCTAGTTAAATAAAGTTTAAATAATAATATATATTTTTTAAATAGAGAAATCGTAATATGTATGAATAGCGCTAATTGATCACTTTTGCCTTGGGATTCTACACAAACACAATATCGAGAGGTACAATGGTCCACAGACACGTCACGGCTGTGTGAGACTGTAGATTCAGGATTGTTCAATTACCACCATTATATACACCACTAAAATAAATAATGCATGCAGACATGTACTGTACGTACATATACACACACAGCTCTTTTTGTGTCTATGTATCACATTGCCAACACCATTTGGCCTCGTGTGTAGCTTCTGACATGATTCTCCTGAGCTTCTCATCCCTGGCTATGCCATCTGCTACCGTAACATACAGCAGGGGTGCAACTTTCTCTGGCACATTCTGAAATTGTATTTTTTCCCCCCTCAGTTTTGTCATTGCACTGTGATGTATAATGTGGCTCCGATGTGCTTTAGCACCATGCTGATGCCTCAGAGCAGTTGGGTAGGCTGTTTTACGGTTTTAGCCGGCTGGAATTAGGACCACTCGGTCACCGCAGAGCGGCTGTGTGAAGGAAAAGCTTCTGAAAGCCTGGCTGACATGTGACCAGCACAGGAGAGATGAACAGAGGCAGCTGCTGTCTGTAGTGTGTTGTACTTTTTCTCTGAGTTGTAAAAGCAAGCAGAACAGAAACTGCATACTCTTTATTTGACTGATCTAGGTAACTGCTGTTTGACAGAAAACAGTTTTTTTTTATTCCAAGTGCTGAGCTATCACTGTAGTGAATAAATTACTAGCAGCTAGTTAGCTTGCAAGTATTTACCACAGCTACAGCCAGTTCAGCTTTCCTTGCACCATTAGCTATAGCTAGCCAAAAGTTGGCTAATGTTAGCTATTATTTTTGCCTCATTCACTTTAGACCTGAATTAAAATGTGAGTTTTTATTAGTCAGTATAGCAATGTAATGTTATTGATCTGTCAGTTTCCCTAGCTAATTCCCTACTTTTCACGCTGACACGGTATAAACAGCTCTACAGGCTTCACTGTCATGGTGCACAGTCAGTACACAACAGTATGGTCATCATGTCTTACTAGGATCAGATGGTGACAGGTGTCCCTGCAGGGTCAGACAGCCAGGGAAGAGCTCAGGTGAATTTTGCAGCATATGATAACAATCAGTGAATAGACACTAGGTAACATCTTGAGTTGATTGGTAGGCTACACTCTGGAATTTGGGAATAATGGTAATTTCAATTATTGAAGCATTGATTCTATTCTTGGCTAATATAATGTATAAATGTACACAAGAAGGGGACCAACTCTATATTAATGCCCATGAGTGGGGCTATTTACAGGGGGGCTATTTACTCGGGACAGAGTCAATGTGCGGGTTCACTGGTGTCGAGGTAATTGAGGTAATATGTATATATAGGTAGAGTTTTTAAAGTGACTATGCATAGATAATAACAGAGAGTAGCAGCAGCGTAAAATGGGGGCCAATGCAAATAGTCTGGGTAGCCATTTGGTTAGATGTTCAGGAGTCTTATGGCTTGGGGGTAGAAGCTGTTTAGAAGCCTCTTGGAACTAGACTTGGCGCTCCGGTACTGCTTGCCATGTGGTAGCAAAGAGAACAGTCTATGACTAGGGTGGCTGGAGTCTTTGACAATTTTTAGGGCCTTCCTCTGACACCGCCTGGTATAGAGGTCCTGGATGTCAGGAAGCTTGGCCCCGGTGATGTACTGGGCTGTACACACTACCCTTTGAAGTGCCTTGCGGTTGGAGGCAGAGCAGTTGCCATATCAGGCAGTGGTGCAACCAGTCAGGATGCTCTCGATGATGTAGCTGGAAAACATTTTAAGGATCTGAGGACCCATGCCAAATGTTTTCAGTCTCCTGAGGTGGAATAGGTTTTGTCATGCCCTCTTCACAACTGTCTTGGTGTGCTTGGACCATGTTCGTTTTTTGGTGATGTGGAAGCTAAGGAACTTGAAGCTCTCAACGTGCTCCACTACAGCCCCGTCGATGAGAATGGGGGCGTGCTCAGTCCTCATTTTCTTGTAGTCCACCATCATCTCCTTTGTCTTGATCACGTTGAGGGAGAGGTTGTTGTCCTTGCACCACACGGTCAGGTCTCTGACCTCCTCCCTGTAGGCTGTATAATCGTTGTTGGTGAACAGGCCTACAACTTTTGTGTTATTAGCTAACTTAATGATGGTGTTGGCGTCGTGCCTGGCCGTGCAGTCATGAGTGAACAGGAAGTACAGGAGGGTACCCCTGAGGGGCCCCCGTGTTGAGGATCAGCGTGGCGCATGTGTTGTTACCTACCCTTACCACCTGGGGGCGGCCCATCAGGAGGTCCAGGTTCCAGTTGCAGAGGGAGGTTTTTAGTCGCAGGGTCCTTAGCTTAGTGATGAGGGCACTATGGTGTTGAACGCTGAGCTGTAGTCAATGAATAGCATATTGCAGTGTGGAGTGCAATAGAGATTGCATCATCTGTGGATCTGTTCGTGAGGTATGCAAATTGGACTGGGTCTAGGGTTTCTGGGATAATGGTGTTGATGTGAGCCATGACCAGCCTTTCAAAGTACTTCATGGCTACAGACGTGAGTGCTACAGGTCAGTAGTCATTTAGGCAGGTTATCTTAGTGTTCTTGGGCACAGGGACTATGGTTGTCTGCTTGAAACATATTGGTATTACAGACTCAGACAGGGAGAGGTTGAAGATATAATTGAAGACACTTGCCAGTTGGTCAGCGCATGCTCAGAGTACACTTCCTGGTAACGCATCTGGCCCTGCGGCCTTGTGAATGTTGACCTGTTTAAAGGTCTTACTCACATCAGCTGCGGAGAGTGTGATCACACAGTCGTCCAGAAGAGCTGATGCTCTCATGCAGGTTTCAGTGTTACTTGCCTCGAAACACATCTGGTAGGCTTGTGTCCCTGGACAGCTCTCAGCTTTGCTTCCCTTTGTAGTCTGTAATAGTTTGCAACCCCTGCCACATCCGATGAGCGGGCAATGAGATGTTAGACAAGCAGGTGTCCACATACCTTTGCTCATGTAGTGCATCTCTGATTTGTCTTTCCCCTTAGGGCTTTGCTGATCAACATGATCTAATCACAGTAGTTTTTTTCTACTCTTGATAGCTCAATTCCCTCAATGTGTTTTTTTTATGGGTCAACCAACCCTCACATGTCTGAAATGCATACGATTTCTCACATGTTCTCATTGTGGCCAGATCGTGCGGCCATTGGCCTCTATGTCCTCCCAGTCTGACTCACAGAGAATAGCTTAAATCCTATCGTATCATCTGTTTGGGGCCTCGCCAGTTTCTCTCTGCTAGTGGAGGTTAGAGAGGACCAGGGAACTGGTACCAGTCAAGCCCCTGCGATGGTGCAGCAGTGGGCAGATGGCTGTACAGAGATGGTGGGCGGAAGGGAGAGGACCCCTGTGACCCATGTCCTTTGTATCCTCTCTGATTGGTCAGAGGGATGGGCAGATACAGGATTCCCACTACTCCTGATGCTGTGGTCAGTCTGTCTGAACAGCTGACGTTATGACATCACTCCTATGACTAGTGTTGACTAGGGTTGCTGCCCAAGTATCTGATGCTGTGCAGATAGCATTCAATTGTGTGTGTGTGTGTGTATTTCTGTCTGTGAGAAACAGCAGCAATGTTCTTTCTGATCAGGTATGTGTACTTCTCTCAGAATATACCCTGTTCTAGACAGTAACCTTTGACTTATTTCTCTGTGTCGTATTCTGCTGTTTGTCCATTAACCTGAGACTGAAAGTACCCATCATTAAATGTCATTTCTGCCTACATAAAGTCAGCAAGTACAGTGTGTTTGTTGGCTTTGTAATTGTGTGTGTGTCTAGTTTCCAGCTCTTTATGACTGCCATACTTAGCTGCCGATCCCAAAGTCTTTGTTTCAGTGTGCGCTGAGGTGTGTACAACGAATGTACATCAGGAAGTTAGCAAGCTAACTTTGGTCAACTCAGAGTTCAACTCGGGATAACCGGTGACACGAAAGTGGCTCACCTTTTAGACAGGTACATTTCTATGGCAGAATTAACCTGTTACAGGGCTGGCTAACTCTTGGCTAACGTCGCTTATTCTGAATTAATTGTTTAAGCCGCAAGTTGTGGACCAATCAAATTAGATGCCCACCCTCTTGCTAAGAGTGTGTCATTCTCCAGATCATATTTTTAAGGAAGACTACTGGTTAAATGTTTTAATAAAATGTTCTTGTGTTAAAAATA
This sequence comes from Oncorhynchus kisutch, assembly GCF_002021735.2. NCBI lineage: Eukaryota > Metazoa > Chordata > Actinopteri > Salmoniformes > Salmonidae > Oncorhynchus > Oncorhynchus kisutch. Next base: position 7,184,608 of record NW_022261983.1, read on the forward strand.
GTCATATTCAAGTACATATAACACCTGACATGTAGTAATGACAGTGTGCATTTGAAACGTCATGCAAAGTAAATGTATTTATTTATTTTTTGGCAAAAAATGTAATGGTGCACTGACTCACCCACGGATGGATATTTCAGCATTGTCTCAATGAAGTTTGGAGTACGACTTGTCACATGAACGTGCAGTTTGAATCCCGGCTCGAGCATGAAGCCTGACCTGGAATATGAAGCTACAGTAACTGAAATCCTGAATAGACCACCCTGGTTGCATCCTCTCAAACACACCTTACTTCCACACAGTCCATTGGTGTTTTTGTTTTGGTCTCTGACTACTGGGGGGAATATTGAAAAGACACAGAAAAGTGGATCATTTGTAATATTTCTCTCTTTGTTAAAGAGAACTTTAACAATAGTCTTAACCTTAACCCTAACAGCTGTAATCATGTTATAACCAGTTATACAGTTATGTTTCCTAATGTGACAAAGGTGTTGTACCCAACTTGTTCATAGAACATTTTCCAGCAAATGATGTGCTTTACCAAGCTGAAGAGATAACAGACATAGCACTGTTGGATTCATCATCTGTCCAACCCTCGACACCTCAGCACTTACAGCCAAAGGGACTGATAAAATAATGGAAAGCTATTAAAGCTCTTCATCTGTCATTCCCCATCATACTTTTTGCTCTTATGTAATGCAGGACCAGCAGTAAGCTACTGTTGCCAGGCAACAGAGTATTTAATTTAACTTCACCTTCCAATCTTTCAGGCCCAATGGGCTTATTATAAATCTTACATCTTGAAAATGGCAACCTATTTGGTTTCTGTACATTTAAAAAAAAAACTCCACAAAAATCACTCAAAAAGCTATCTGGCAGATGAAACTGTTGTAAACAACTGAAAGTCTTCTGCTGTCACCAGTCACCAAAACAAAATCTTCTGATTTTTATTCACCTGATGTCACGGTCGTTGTATGGAGGAGACCAAGGCGCAGCGTCGTAAGCGTACATACTTCTTTAATCAAAGAAAGAATACTGAACAAACTATACAAAACAAACCGTGCAGCTAATATGAGAAGTGCAGAACGGGCAACTAAACATAGAATAAGAACCCACAACCTCTCCAAGGAATATGGCTACCTAAATATGGTCCCCAATCAGAGACAACGATAAACAGCCGCCTCTGATTGAGAACCAATCTCGGCAACCATAGACATATAAACACCTAGACTTAGAAAAACCCCATAAACATACAAAAACCCTAGACAGGTTAAAACACATATATCACCCATGTCCCACCCTGACCTAACCAAAATAATAAAGAAAACAAAGATAACTAAGGTCAGGGCGAGACACCTGATAAACAATATGTCAGATTAACATAAGGACAGCACTATATGAATTGAAGACAACTGACAAAGACAACTGACAATGCATTTCCTTATTTTTCTGGTGAAGATATGTTGGCTATCTTTATGTTCTAAGACCAACTAATTCTCCTGTTAATTTTCTAATGTCTATGTCTGGCTTGTCTACACCAGGAACTTTCTGTTGGAGCTGTCCTTGCTCACCTGGGGTCACACGACAAGGAACAGAAAGGAAGTGATGTCATACATATCCAGATTCTACAGGAAGTGTATCTGCAAATGCTTGTCTCCACAGTTTATATTACAATATGATACTACATGTATATGTCACTTTATTAAGTAACAGACACACATATTGAACCTGAACAATCCTAAAATAAAGGTTTAGGCTCTACAGAGGTACATTGTACAGTTATTGGTGGAGGCCCTACATGTTAGTTCTCTTTGAAAAAACCATGCTGTCAGAAAATGAAGTAAAAATAGAATGAAAGCCATCTAATGAGCTGAGGTGTTACTGTTAGTTAAAGGGGAAGGTGGTATCTGTCCTATGACACCAATTGCCCTTCAGCTGTTTGATCCCTTAAAGGTCTCTGCCAGCACGCCCCATCCAGTTCGCGGTGGTCTGTAAGAAAGGAACAAGAGGTCTAATGAAGAGGACAGATTACAACAGGAAACATGTCATTAGTCGAAGATAAGTAATAATTACAACTGAAAGATAAGAACAGAAAGAACATGAGTAGGAAACGTGAATGCCTATTTAGGTAATACTTGTTCAGATGAAAAGGCTTTAAACAACCCATTGACGTTCATCAGAGGAACAGGCATTTAAGAGTTTAGTGGCATTCTCTTTGAAAGTGACAGTGTACCTGAGGGGTAATTGTCTCTGTTCTGGCTTCTAGCGATGGAATCAGAGATTCTTAATTGGATTCTGAAAGGGAGCCTGACATTTTGTTTGAAACTGTAGCAGAGCTCCCCTAGAAGCCTTGGTTTTGCTAAGAGAAGGACGTGGATGAAATGATGGCCTGAGTTATAGTTAAACAATAAGGACCGAGGGGGTGGAGTATACAGCCCTTAGCCGTGGTATATTGGCCATATACCACAAACCCCCGAGGTGCCTTAATGATATTAGAAACTGGATACCAATGTAATTACAGCAGTAAAAATGCCTGTTTTGTCATACCTGTGGTATATGGTCTGATATATCCTGGCTGTGAGCCAATCAGCATTCAGGGCTCGAACCACCCAGTTTATTATTTGTATTTATTTATTTAACTAGGCAAGTCAGTTATGAACAAATCCTTATTTGCAATGATGGTCTAGGAACAGGGGGTTAACTGCCTTGTTCAGGAGTAGCATGACAGATTTTGAACTTGTCAGCTAGGGGATTCGATCTTTTGGTTACTGACCCAACGCTCTGACCACTAGGCTTCCTGCCACACCTTCTAATTAAAGTTAGTATGCTTTCCCTTCACCTACACTGAAGCTGTCTTTGTTTGATTGAATTATTGGTTGATTGTGCTAATTGTTTTGTTATATGCTCACTCCTTTTGAGATAAAGCAAATGGCTAAATGATAACTTGGTTTATAGAAACTGAAATAAATGGGAGAATTAAAATAAACTGAACTGTGACCTGCCTCTCACCTTCCATGTTCTTCCACTCAACCCGAAACGAAGAGAACCTGTGTAGCCTATGTTACGAGTATTATTCACAGCTCCCTATGCTCTTTGTGTAAACCTAGGGTGGTGTAGTCCTATATATGTTACTGATTTGAGTTCAGTCCCAGCCCCTCTCGGCCAGGGTGTGACACTAGCAAGCTAAGTGATTGTTATTTGCTACTGTAGCTAGCTACCTAGTGGTCTAGCTAATGAACAAAGAGTTTGCTAACAAATATTGGTGGTCTAGCTAATGCACAAGGAGTTGCTAGCTACGTCCAGTCGGCCATCAGTAACTTGCAACATGAAGCAGAAATAGACAGTGACTGGCAAGTGACAGGTGGAACATGGTTCTCCAGATGACTTCAACTCTCCACTCATGCTACAGCTAGCTAGCTAGTGATTCGTGTTAGCCATCGTAACTAGCTAGCTACTAATGACTAAGCTTGCTAGTAACCCTGTTCTGTCAAACACATCCCTTGAAAATGAGAAGGTGTGTCCAGTTGTGTTCACATTTTACAGATTGTGAAGTAATCCACTTTCCATGCAAAATGAGAGGGAGTGCAAGGGGACAAACACACCTTACTTAGTTTCCCTTACTGGACTCTACTCATCTAAAAACTCACCTCCTCTTCCCTTGCTCCCTCTCTCCACAGCCGGAGACCAATGAACTGCACATGGCAACGTAAGCCAATAAAGCAGTCATTGGTCACTACTTTAGGGCTTATACAATCACCTTGGTGAGCCAGCACGACACGGGGTGTGTGTGTGCGGGTGTGTGTGTGTGTGTGTGTGTGTGTGTGTGAGAGAGAGAGAGGGAGTGAGACTCAATGTCGGGGCCGGAGTTGCTTAGCAGTGGAAAGTGTGCCAGGCAGCGGCCACACCAGCTTGAATACAGCAGTGAACATGCATGCCGTTGTCCCATTGAGAAAAATGAACTGCTGGGAGTGGAAACAGTCTGTGTCACAAAGGCTTTTCTTATCAATGTCTTAGTCTTTGAATGATGACTTCCTGTGTCTATCCTAACCTCTGTTTCTCTTACTCAGCTGTTACTTTGCTTTTGATTAGAGCTGGAGGTAATAATTACAAATTCAATTGAACAACTATTGGCCCTGGTTTAGGGTATAACTAGGGCCCAGAGAGGTTTTCCTGGTCAGATTATGGGCAAAAACTCTTGGCCTCTCTCATGTAATAATCTCCCATATAGGAAGAAGAGAATGACATGGATGGAATGTCACCATGGATCATCACAAGACATGGGTTAGGGGAGACCGGGGAACACAGTAACACACAGTATTTAGTTGTTCTTTTGTGCCCTGTGTTACTTTGTCTGCCTTACTAAACAGAGGTTGGTGATGAATTGTGAATAATGGGAAAGAGACATGGGCAACTGTCACCCGGTAGTTCCTCCTCGTTTCACACATTATGGACAGGACAGTACAGGCCTGTGTGCCTGGTCAATATAGTCAGTTGGAGTAAGCCTGCTAAGGCAGAATGGCCTAAAACCCGTAATTGCATTTATAGCCAGGGAAATGCAGCAAAAGAAACCTGAGGAATGAATAGACATCGATCTCGAACACCAAGTCCTCTCAGGGAACACAACACACCACACAGCTGAGTCTATAAAATAGCTGACCCACGTGGACTAAATGCATAATCAACCCTAACATTGCTACAAAACATTCATAGATACCAATTATGAAGACAATGCTATTGATATATCCCTGTAGATGTATTTTTTCTGGACATTACAGTCACACACCTTTCAGCATACAACAGGATATGCCATCATTCACCATGGGTTCCCTTAGTGGTGTCATGTTCAGAGGAATGGATAATCAGGTCAAACTCCTCAGTGGTTTCATGTTCTGGGGAATGGATAATCAGGTCAAACTCCTCAGTGGTTTCATGTTCTGAGGAATGGATAATCAGGTCAACCTCCTCAGTGGTTTCATGTTCTGAGGAATGGATAATCAGGTCAACCTCCTCAGTGGTTTCATGTTCTGAGGAATGAGTAATCAGGTCAACCTCCTCAGTGGTTTCATGTTGTGGGGAATGAATAATCAGGTCAACCTCCTCAGTGGTTTCATGTTCTGAGGAATGAGTAATCAGGTCAACCTCCTCAGTGGTTTCATGTTCTGAGGAATGAAAAACCAGGTCAACCTCCTTAGTGGTTTCATAATCTGAGGAATTAATAATCAGGTCAACCTCTTTAGTGGTGTCATAATCTGAGGAATGAATCATCAGGTGCACCTCCTTAGTGGTTTCATGTTATGAGGAATGAAAAACCAGGTCAACCCCCTTAGTGGTGTCATAATCTGAGGAATTAATAATCAGGTCAACCTCAGTGGAGTCAGTTCTGAGGAAATAGTTGTACGGTCAACTTCTTAACTATCAGTGTCACTAGCAGGGCCGGATTTAGAAATCATTGGCCCTGGTTTACCAAGATGCTAATTTGATGCGTAATAAATTTACTGCTCATCTGTAGCATAGGCTACAGGGAGGTTGTTAGGATTTCCTGCCTGGAAAAATTCTACGTCATTTACATGACAGAACACATTTTTTTTTTTTTATAAAAAAAATAATACGGCACAAATGACCGAAATGAGTGGCTACTCTGACTGACAAATTGAGTCTAGTCTTAAATTCGATCTAGTCTTAAATTCAATCGAGTCTTAAATTCAAACAAACAATAGCCCAGTTCAATGAAGTGACACACAGATTGTACAATATTAGGAGAAAATATACAGTACCAGTGAAAAGTCTGGACACACCTGCTCATTCAAGGGTTTTTCTTTATTTTTTACTATTTTCTAAGTTGTAGACTAATAGTGAATACATCAAAACTATGAAATAACACATATGGAATCATGTAGTAACCAAAAAATGATAAGCAAATCAAAATATATTTTAGATTATAGATTCTTCAAAGCAGCCACCCTTTGACTTAAAGACAGCTTTGAAGACTCTTGGCATTCTCTCAACCAGCTTCACCTGGAATTCTTTTCCAACAGTCTTAAAGGAGGTCCCACATATGCTGAGCACTTGTTTGCTGTTGTTACTTCACTCTGAGGTCCAACTCATCCCAAACCACCTCAATGGTGATCGGGGGATTGTGGAGGCCAGGTCAACTGATAAAGCACTCCATCATTCTCCTTCTTGGTCAAATAGCCCTTAAACAGCCTGAAGGCGTGTTGGGTCCTGTTGAAAAACAAATGATAGTCCCACAAAGCGCAAACCAGATGGGATGGCGTATCGCTGCAGAATGCTGTGGTAGCCATGCTGGTTAAGAGTGTATTGAATTCTGAATAAATAACAGACAGTGTCACAAGCAAAGAACTTCCACACCATCACACCTCCTCCGCCATGCTTCACGGTGGGAACTACACATGTGGAGATCGTCCGTTCACCTACTCTGCGTCTCACAGAGACATGGCGGTTGGAACCAAAACCTCACATTTGGACTCATCAGACCAAAGGACAGATTTCCACCAGTCTAATGTCCATTGCTTGTGTTTCTTAGCCCAAGCAAGTCTATTCTTCTTATTGGTGTCCTTTAATAGTGGTTTCTTTGCAGCAATTCGACCCAAGAAGGCCTGATTCACGCAGTCTCCTCTGAACAGTTGATGGTGAGATGTGTCTGTTACTTGAAGTCTGTGAACCATTTATTTGGGCTGCAATTTCTGAGGCTGTTAACTCTAATGAACTTGTCCTCTGCAGCAGAGGTAACTCTGGGTCTTCCTACCTGTGGTGGTCATCATGAGAGCCAGTTTCATCATGGCCTGGTTTTTGCGACTGCACTTGAAGACACTTTAAAAGTTCTTGACATTTTCCGTATTGACTGACCTTTGTGTCTTAAAATAATGATGGACTGTCATTTCTCTTTGCTTACTTGAGCTGTTCTTGCCATAATATGGACTTGGTATTTTAAATTCCACAAATGAACTTTTAACAAGGCACACCTGTTAATTGAAATGCATTCCAGATACGTACCATAACAAAGCTGGTTGAGATAATGCCACAGAGTGTGCAAAGCTTGCATCAAGGCAAAGGGTGGCTAGTTTACATATTTTATATAAATATATGTGACTCACCACCTGGATTCGGTCTTATGTAACAACATTTTAAATTGTGTTTTTTTACATGGGATAACAGTAGAGACTCAGAGCTATAACATGGTATATCATACACAACATTTGAGGAACAGTGGGAAAGTAATTCTGCTTTGAAAGTTGGTCAACTTGTAAACTTATTTTTCAGAAAATAACCTTTGAATGTTTTGTTATCTAGTGAAGAGCCCCTCTTTGTCTACACGCATTCAGCATCGTTCACACCCTCTTAAGCTTTAGCCCCACCCATCTCGTTTCGCTCTCGGAGCGCACCACTTGACTCTCTGGCCTATGATTTGTTAACCTCTGAATAACATGAAAACAGCCTGCTGGCAACAATTTCATGACGCTTTTCTGCAGATGTTTACTGATACCAGGCAACTAATGTTAGCTAGTTCTACAACAATGAACAGCTACAGATTGGAAGTTGGTGTTTCTACTTTTTCGGTTGGTTCTACAGACAGACAGATTAGTATTTTTTTTCTCCAAAATATACATTTTTTCCACGATAGTATTTTGAAATCTGCAAAAGGCAAACCGACAGCCAGAACCAACCATAGAAATATAAACCATAGATGGCAGTTCCCATTCAAGTCAGGACTGGCATCCCTTGCAAGTGCATCCATGAGTTTAACAGTCAAATCGCAATCATTAGCCTTGAGAGGCCTTGTCCTTTTCATACACAGACTCACAAACATTCTCTCTCACATGCTCACATGCATGCACACGTCTCTACGGGCCTCATATAGTTTTAGGAGGCTTGTTGAAGACTAGTGACATAAATCCCCATAATGACAGTGAATAACAATAACTCTCCTGATTCTTTATATGTGTGAGAGTAGGAACCATGAAGATGAAAAGGCAGGACAAAGGAGAGAAGTGCTGCTCAGATCACATTAATCAGATCCCATTAACCAGATCACATTAACCACATACCATTAACCACATCACATTAACCACATCACATTAACCACATCATATTAACCACATCATATTAACCACATCATATTAACCAGATCCCATTAATCAGATCCCATTAACCAGATCAGATTAACCACATCACATTAACCACATCATATTAACCAGATCCCATTAATCAGATCACATTAACCAGATCACATTAACCACATCACATTAACCACATCACATTAACCACATCATATTAACCACATCATATTAACCAGATCCCATTAATCAGATCACATTAACCAGATCACATTAACCAGATCACAATAACCATCTTTGTACAGTGCAATCATGTGTGGCCACAATAACACGGTGGCCTTAGTCATCCACAACATTCAATCATGGATTCCTTTTATACTATTACATACCTTCTTCCCCAGATGGGACTTAATCAAACAGTATTATCATTATTTCCACTCATACTTACTCACTGATGCTCAAGGCTACTGTATGGTAGAGTTAAACTCATCCCCATTTAACCACTTTTGGAACAGAAGGGGGCCGGGAAGATATGAAACTGGGAGGGGTACGGTCCAGAGGAGAGATGCTGGGTGCCGGTGGAGGACGTACTGGATCCACCTAGGACGTCCGTCGTCGCTTGCTCATTAATGTCTTAATCGAAATTATGGATTGCCTCTTATACGCTTGTCGCCCCCTTATGCTGTAGTTTGTACATCTCAATTGTCAGTAGAAACCACATTTGTTTAAGCAAGTCAGCCATATTGGCTATGTTTTTATGTGTAGTGGCTTTGCTGGCATGTATCCCACTCTTTTTTTTTGCCCCACCAAGATTTACATGCTAAAATCGTCACTGTCAGTACCTATAATACATCTCTGCACCAAAAGAGTGCCATCTGAAATGCTTTTTTAGTTATCGATTAATCTTACTCTTTTCTCATCATTGATTTCATTTATACTGAACAAAAATATAAACACAACATGTTAAGTGTTGGTCCCATGTATAAAATACTTTACATCTCAAATTTTGTGCACAAAGTTGTTTACATCCATGTTAGTGAGCATTTCTCCTATGCCAAGATAATCCATCCACCTGACATGGGTGGCATATCAAGACGCTGATTAAACAGCATTAACACCTTGTGCTGGAGACAATAAAAGGCCACTCTAAAATATGCAGTTTTGTGTCACAACACAATGTGACAGATGTCTCAAGTTTTGAGGGAGCGTGCAGTTGCTCACTGCTCACTGCAGAAATGTTAACCAGAACTGTTGCCAGAGAATTTTATGTTAATTTCTCTACCATAAACCGCCTCCAACATTGTTTAAGAGAGTTTGGCAGCACGTCCAACTGATTCATAACCACAGACCATTTGTAACCACGTAAGCCCACGACCTCCATATCCGGCTTCTTCACCGGCGAGATCGTATGAGACCAGCCATGGCGTCATGTGGGCGAGCAGTTTGCTGACTTAAAAAATAAATAAAAAATGTAACCTTTATTTAACTAGGCAAGTCATGGGGCTGATGTCAACGTTGTGAACAGAGGGCCCCATGGCAGAGGTGGGACTACGGTATGGGCAGGCATAAGCTATGGACAACAAACACAATTGCATTTTATCGATGGCAATTTGAATGCACAGAGATACCGTGAAGAGATCCTGAGACACATTGTTGTACCATTCATCTGCCTCCATCACCACATGTTTCAGCATGATAATACACAATTCCTGGAAGCTGAAAATGTCCCAGTTCTTTCATGACCTGCCTACTCACCAGATACTGTATGTCACCCATTGAGATTGTTTGGGATGCTCTGGATCGACCTGTATGGCAGCGGGTTCATTTTTCCGCCAATATCAAGCAACATCACACAGCCATTAAAGAGGAGTGGGACAACATTCCACAGGCCACATTCCATAGCCTGATCAACTCTGTGCCAAGGAGATGTGTCGTGCTGCATGACGCAAATGGTGGTCACACCAGATACTGACTGGTTTTCTGATTCACGCCCCTACCTTTTTTTAAGGTGTCTGTGACCAACAGTTGCATATCTGTATTCCCAGTCATGTGAAATCCATAGATTAGGGCCTAATGAATGTATTTAAATTAACTGATTTCGTTATATGAACTATAACTCAGTAAAATATTTGAAATTGTTGCATGGCACAGACACACAGACACAGACACAGACACAGACAGACACACACACACACACACACACACACACACACACACACACACACACACACACACACACACACACACACACACACACACACACACACACACACACACACACACACACACACACCGCCAGCTGTTTTCCTTTGCCTGCTAGTTCAGGGGAATGAGAGAACAGTCTGTCCACTACTGCTCTGTGCTTTTGCAGAGGGAGATCTAGGCGTACTCTCCCATTACCACCTAACCTTTTCCAGTGTAGAGTAGACACCTATCTCCTTCCCTCCCTCCCAAGCCTGGCTGTCTCTGTCTCTACCGAACGTACAGGGATAATGTTCTGGCCTTTCAAATTAAGCCGTGTGATATTCTTAACTGAAGGTCTGGTGATCCTACAGATATAGGATCTTCATTTGAGCCAGTTTGCTGCAGCAGGAAAATAATCCTGCAGCAACAGGACATTTTAAATATTATGTGGATTATAATGAATGGATCATTTTGTAAGGGTCGACACATTTTTCGTTAGGGCAAATCAAGATAGATATTTCAAAGTGGAAATCACTAACTTTAGAAGCCTTTTTAAAACTCAAAGTTTGCATTTCCTTCTGTATAGGAAAATTCTCAGCAACAAAAGAGTGATCAAATTATGATCCAACATCTGTAGCTGAAACTGAGTTTATGAAAGCAGCCCCGTACCTTTGACATCTAGCTCAGTGTTGACTTTACTGTTGTTCTCCAGATCACATTCACCTTCAGGTGTTTGATTAAATTGACCTGGATTGGATTCATCCCTGAATCTTCTTGTTTGGTCTTTTAGTCATTCTATAGAATATAATGCAAGTCTGCATTGGGATGGTGCTGTAAAAACAGGATTTAATGCTTCATGTTGGTTTTCAATAGGAAAAGATATGTAATAAGTATGTTTGTGCTTTTTAGGATTTGTGAATAACTTTCACACACTAATTATGAGAAAACAAGCATTCTATGATTCTGGAATAATAGAAAAGGGAATATAGAATATAACCATAGATTTTCTGGACTGTCTTTTTTTAGTATTTTTGTAAGACAAACCCGTTTTCCAAAACGTAAAAGCCATCTCTAAATAATACTTCAAGTAGAAGAACTTCAAGTTTCCTGCAAAGTTTCCGTTTTATTTCCAACTAACCCGGTGACACAGTGACACAATAACCCAGTGAGACTATTCTGGTTCAAGTTGTGTTCACTTCTTTTTCTCATGACCCTCTGGTGATTTAGAACAGTGTTTACTTAGGAAGGTACTGCTCGTTGGTGTGACGCACGAATTAGGGAACTTAATAGATCTGTCTCTTTGTCTGTCACACACACACATACACAAAATACACACATGCACACACACACATTCATGCAAGGAAACAGGCCCACACAAATATACTCATGCAAGCAGAAATACACAAACCCCTAAATGTGATGTATATAAACACACAGAAACATCTGTTTAGTCATCTCTCTCTCCTTTCCCTCCCTCTGTCTGCTTTGTCCTGGAGTGGTCAGTCTGATGGACAGTGCTGTCTATGAGGAGGTCCCCACGTGATTATACTGTCCTCAGGACAACTCTCCATGGAAGCACTCTTAGCCTAATGAGTCTACTGCTCAGGTGCAGGCCGGGATACAATGCTGAAAGCATGAGACATTACAATCTGTCTGTGCTACTAATTCATGTAGGTATGGTTTCAACAGCTGGTGCTACTGCTACTACTACTGCTGCTAGAGACTGGGGACTGGGGGGGGAGTTGTGTCCATACTATTCTCTCTGTTACTGCTGCTAGAGACTGGGGACTGGGGGGGAGTTGTGTTCATACTATTCTCTCTGTTACTGCTGCTAGAGACTGGGGGGGGGGGGGAGTTGTGTCCATACTATTCTCTCTGTTACTGCTGCTAGAGACTGGGGAGTGGGGGGGAGTTGTGTCCATACTATTCTCTCTGTTACTGCTGCTAGAGACTGGGGACTGGGGGGGGAGTTGTGTCCATACTATTCTCTCTGTTAATGCTGCTAGAGACTGGGGGGGGGGGAGTTGTGTCCATACTATTCTCTCTGTTACTGCTGCTAGAGACTGGGGGGGGGAGTTGTGTCCATACTATTCTCTACTATTCTCTATTCTGCTCATCTGACCTTTTGCAGAGCAGTGTTATGGTTATGTGGCCACGGCAGCCTGTCTGAGTAGAGGATGTACCTGCACACCAGGTGTGTTCTTGTCACTGTTCCGTTCTACTATTCAACCCTTCCCCCCTCCTCTTCCTACTCCAGGGATGGAGACTTTGAGTGCAGGGCTGCCCCTCGCTTCCTACGTTTGTTCCTGCCAATCAATGTCCCCACTTTGTTCCGTCTGTATAAATGCTGTGTTCCTGTGCTTATTAATAGCTGGACGGTATAATTACATGAGGAAGAGCTTTGAACAAAATGGCCGCCCCAAACAAAAACACAGTGGCAGATTGAGTGTGGATTATTTGAGAGTACAGGCTGACCCTGTTTAAACCCATTGAAGGAAGACTGGCCTGTAGAAATCCCTGCTACAACTATTCTGCTGATAGAATGGGATAGTGGGATCATTGGTCCCACCTCTACCTAAAAAAGAATGGGAGTGACAGCGGCAAACAGGCAATGTTTTAGTTATTTTTATTTTTATAGTCAAATCACCTTTAAGTAGGGGTGGTATACATCAGATAGCCCTATTTGGTAAAATACCAGGTCTATATTAAGGCAAGAAAAGCTCAAATGAGCAAAGAGAAATGACCGTCCATCATTACTTTAATGCATGAAGGTCAGTCAATTCAGAAAATTTCAAGAACTGTCAAGTGCAGTTGCAAAAACCATCAAGCGCTATGATGAAACTGTCTCTCATGAGGACTGCCACAGGAAAGGAAGACCCAGAGTTACCTCTGCTGCAGAAGAAAAGTCCATTTGAAAACATTTCAGCCCAAATAAATGCTTTACAGAGTTCAAGTAACAGACACATCTCAACATCAACTATTCAGAGGAGATTGTCTGAATAAGGCCGCCATGGTCAATATGCTGCAAAGAAACCACTACTAAGAAGAAGAAGGTTGCTTTGGCCAAGAAAAATTTGAGATTTTTGGTTCCAACCGCCGTGTCTTTTTCAGACGCAGAGTAGGTGAACGAGTTTGCGCTTAGTGGGACAATAATTTGTTTTTCAACGGCAAAATGACCCAAAACACACTGGAGGTGTGTAATGGCTATTTGCCAAAGAAGGAGAGTGTTGGAGTGCTGCGTCAGATGACCTGGCCTCCACAATCACCACACCTCAACCCAATTGAGATTGTCACCATCCCTATCTCCAGAACACATCACTTTCTGCCACATAGCCTCAAACTGCATCATGTTGTTTCTCTCCATCGCCCACGCTCTTTCATTTTTTAATAAAGCATTTGACCTTTCCATTGTGTGATGACAGAGGATTGGCTGAAATCCGGTTTGAGTATACTTTTTTTTTTTGGGTTAGATAATTGATTAGAAGAGTTTTCTCCAACCCATCAGGTATCTCACTGCACCCTCATATGTCAAATCTTGAAATATACAGACAGATGAATTAAAAGTACATTTACATTGTAATACCTCTGACATCCATCTTTCCAACTCCACCAATAACTTTGCTATTTTGTAACCAGAGGCATGAATTATTGAGTCATTAGTAGTTTTACACTTGAGACATGACTGTCATTGTGCTGTAGAATTAGTGAATGTTTTCTCTTGTATAATACATTCTATACATTCGTTTATACTGGAGTAAGCATACTTTTACATGAACTGTCATTTCTTTAGTTATGTTTCAACATTCCCTTCATCTTGTGCCAATATCAGTTATTTTTAAATCGTGGTTCAAATAGTTCTTTTTTTTCTGAGAGATTTTCAATTGTATAGGCTCTCTGCAGGGTTTTGTATAGCTTACCTATCATATGAATATCCTTTACCTACTCAAATAGGATTCCCTCAAGATTGCTCTGATATCGAAAAGATTTTAAATCAAAGTTTTGTGATATAAAACTTTGAAGTTGGATGTATTTGAAAGTATCTACATTGGTCAACCCAAAATTCCTTTTTAAAGCTGTTATGGAAATGAATGTATTTCCTATTACCAAGTCATTTACGTTTTTTATGCCTTTAGTTTTTCATGTGGGCTAATTTATCAATGAATTCTGAAAAGCTATCCAAGGATAGTTCCATAAGGTTGCGTTTCTAGGGAGTGATATTGGTTCTTGTGAAATATGTTTCATTTTCTTCTATATCATTACAATGTTCTTTAATATGAAGTTGTTTATGTTCTTAGCTTTATCCTTTGAAAATAGACATGTAAAATGATTCCTGGAATGAGCATGTACATTTTCAACATGTACCCATTGTTCCTCTTTAGCGCATTTAACTATATGTTGCAAGTGAAAGCCTTGGACATCCTTGGGTTATTTTCCCATTTAAAGTATGTTTTGACAGACAGAGTGTACTTTTTTAAAGAAGATCTTCGGTGGGGTTATTGGTATTACTGAAAATAAATACTGAAACTTTGGCAGCCATGACATTCTAAAGATGTTCTTCCACCTGTAAGATTTAAGGTGACATTATTCCATTTAATTAGATCTGTTTCATCTTTGTTGTTTGTTGGCACTTATCCTAAGTATTTCATATTGTTTGTGGTCCACTTAAAGGATTGCTGTAGATCGTGAATTATTATTTTTATTTTTCCTATTGCCATCTTTTTTTATACACGTAAATGTTATAACCTGATATTTTGATGTATTCTGCAAATATTTGTAGCAATTGAGGCATTGTGTTTTCAATATGGTCAGGTATATCAGGAGATCATCTGCAATAAGTTTAGTTTAAATGAATGTTTACCAAAACCGATACCTGTTACGTTTGGGTCCTGTCTAATTATTTTAGCAGGTGGTTCAATTGCCAGTGAAAACATGAGGGGAGATGCCTGTCTTTTGCCCCTTTCTAAATCAATTGCATCAGATAATGTATTATTTGTTTATATTTTTGCTTAAGGAGATTTCTACAGAACTTTTATTACAATTATTATTTAATTGATTCATCTGATACAGTATGAAAATGAACTTTTCCTCCGGGCATGTTAAAAGTAGCCAGGTGGTAAAAGCACATAGCTGTATTCATTTATATCCACTAGATGGCACAACCTAAGTCTCCTCCGAACATGTTAAAGAAGTTGAACCAACACAACCTAAGTCTCCTCTGGACATGTTAAAGAAGTTTAACCAACACAACCTAAGTCTCCTCTGGACATGTTAAAGAAGTTTAACAACACAACCTAAGTCTCCTCTGGACATGTTAAACAAGTTTAACAACACAACCTAAGTCTCCTCTGGACATGTTAAAGAAGTTGAACCAACACAACCTAAGTCTCCTCTGGACATGTTAAAGAAGTTGAACAACACAACCTAAGTCTCCTCCGGACATGTTAAAGAAGTTGAACAACACAACCTAAGTCTCCTCTGGACATGTTAAAGAAGTTGAACAACACAACCTAAGTCTCCTCCGGACATGTTAAAGAAGTTTAACCAACACAACCCAAGTCTTCTCCAGGCATGTTAAAGAAATTTAACCAACACAATCTAAGTCTCCTCCGGGCATATTATTGACATGACCCAGCAGCTGTCTCCTATCTCTCCCTATACTGTACACACAGGGTCAGGTGAGGTTGGTCAGCAGCCGGCTTTAAGCCACAATCTCAGTGTAGAATCAACACTAACTCTAACCTTCATCCATAAACCCTAAAGAACCATATTTAAAAAGACAAATAAATACTACTGTATATAAATACGACAGCATATTGATCCATTCAATGTATGTCACGAAAAGGCACAAATATTGTGTTGGCAAATGTCCAGAGACATTCACTAGGCCTCTACCTCTAGGTCCTAGTCTACTATGGTAGTTGCTCCACATGTTCCTCTGATAAGCTACTGTAGGTGGAATATATCCACTCCTCTCAGATCTAAACATGTGCCTCAGTACTAGAGGCCAGGTGTTGTTTCAGGACAGTGCCAGAGAGTTCAGTGGTGATTTATCTGTCCCCTTAGTTAGATTTCATTACAGGAAACTCATCTTACCAAGGAGATGAAAAGTAGCAATTTCAGCTGCAATAGTTTGATTTTTCTCGAAACGCTAAGCTCAGTTGCAAACTGATGAACCTCTTAAATAATATGACAAGAGTAGGTAGGCAGACTTAATTTACTGGTATTTTAAATAATAAGTATAACGAATGTGAGTGCTACTGTTGTCATGGATAGCAATTTATTCACTTAGCCAGCCCTCACACATTGGAAACTTGTGATTTCAATTAGCACTGTAGAGAATTGCTCTCATCAGTGATCTATTTTTAGATACAAGATTTTAGTAGTTTGATTTTGTCAGCATCTCTGACGTACAACTCTTGGCTGCAGAGAGGGGAGTGCAGAGAGTCTAACGTATTTGTTGTGGGATAAAAATATGTTGGCATAGAGCTGAAAAAGTGTTTGGTTGACTTCTGCACATAGCACCTACCACATGTTGTATGCCCTAGTAAAGTATTTATATCATGAATATGTGTTCTATGTCGGTCTCCACAAAGTATTTTTCTGTACAGGTTTATAGAAAGCTCACAACTTGCCAGCCTCTTTATATTTCTGTCTGTCTCTCTGTCTGTCTTAACTCTGTGTTTGTCTGACCTCCCTGGTTCCATTCCTCTAAGTCCCAAGTGTCTTGTGTACGATTCAGTATCTTTGATACCTCCCTGACACCAGTCCTCTAAATCTCAAGTGTCTTGTGTACGATTCAGTATCTTTAATACCTCCCTGACGCCAGTCCTCTAAATCTCAAGTGTCTTGTGTATGATTCAGTATCTTTAATACCTTCTTGTCTCTACTCTTCTGTCCCAAGTGGTTAATTAGGAAGATTAGCCTCCAAGGTCTAAATCCTGGATGACGATGGAGTCAGAAAGTCATATTCTCCATGATATGAGCATACCCTGCTATAAACTAGAGAGGAGGTGAAGATATAGCAGTAAGGTCATATCTAGCTCAACCACAATGACCTGTATCTTTGTTTGTACGTCACAGTGAAGTGCTGACACACATTGACCTACTATTCCCCTTCTCTGTGAAGCATCACACAGTGAATTGCTGACACACATTGACCTACTATTCCTCTTCTCTGTGAAGCATCACACAGATGCACAGAGAAGGTCAGACCCACATGTTAGTAGATAAGAGTATGATGCATTCACATTGTGTACCCAGTATTCTGCTATGTAATTTAGCAACACTTAACCAGTACCATATGGTAGAAGACAAAAAAAACAATACCAAACCAGAAGCATTTAATAGGAGAGCAACAACCAAAGCCAAACCAGAAACATACAGTAGGAGAGCAACAACCAAGACCAAACATAAACATACAGTAGGAGAGCAACAACCAAAGCCAAACCAGAAACATACAGTAGGAAAGCAACAACCAAGACCAAACCAGAAACATACAGTAGGAGAGCAACAACCAAAGCCAAACCAGAAACATACAGTAGGAAAGCAACAACCAAGACCAAACAGAAACATACAGTAGGAGAGCAACAACCAAGACCAAACAGAAACATACAGTAGGAGAGCAACAACCAAGACCAAACCAGAAACATACAGTAGGAGAGCCACAACCAAGACCAAACCAGAAACATACAGTAGGAGAGCCACAACCAAGACTAAACCAGAAACATACAGTAGGAGAGCAACAACCAAGACCAAATCAGAAACATACAGTAGGAGAGCAACAACCAAAACCAAACAGAAACATACAGTAGGAGAGCAACAACCAAGACCACACAGACACATACAGTAGGAGAGCCACAACCAAGACCAAACCAGAAACATACAGTAGGAGAGCAACAACCAAGACCATACAGAAACATACAGTAGGAGAGCAACAACCAAGACCAAACCAGAAACATACAGTAGGAGAGCAACAACCAAGACCAAACAGAAACATACAGTAGGAGAGCAACAACCAAGACCACACAGACACATACAGTAGGAGAGCAACAACCAAGACCAAACAGAAACATACAGTAGGAGAGCAACAACCAAGACCACACAGACACATACAGTAGGAGAGCAACAACCAAGACCAAACCAGAAACATACAGTAGGAAAGCAACAACCAAGACCAAACAGAAACATACAGTAGGAGAGCAACAACCAAGACCAAACAGAAACATACAGTAGGAGAGCAACAACCACGACCAAACCAGAAACATACAGTAGGAGAGCCACAACCAAGACCAAACCAGAAACATACAGTAGGAGAGCCACAACCAAGACTAAACCAGAAACATACAGTAGGAGAGCAACAACCAAGACCAAACCAGAAACATACAGTAGGAGAGCAACAACCAAAACCAAACAGAAACATACAGTAGGAGAGCAACAACCAAGACCACACAGACACATACAGTAGGAGAGCCACAACCAAGACCAAACCAGAAACATACAGTAGGAGAGCAACAACCAAGACCAAACAGAAACATACAGTAGGAGAGCAACAACCAAGACCAAACCAGAAACATACAGTAGGAGAGCAACAACCAAGACCAAACAGAAACATACAGTAGGAGAGCAACAACCAAGACCATACAGAAACATACAGTGGGAGAGCAACAACAAAGACCATACAGACACATACAGTAGGAGAGCAACAACCAAGACCAAACAGAAACATACAGTAGGAGAGCCACAACCAAGACCAAACCAGAAACATACAGTAGGAGAGCAACAACCAAGACCAAACAGAAACATACAGTAGGAGAGCAACAACCAAGACCAAACCAGAAACATACAGTAGGAGAGCCACAACCAAGACCAAACCAGAAACATACAGTAGGAGAGCAACAACCAAGACCAAACCAGAAACATACAGTAGGAAAGCAACAACCAAGACCAAACAGAAACATACAGTAGGAGAGCAACAACCAAGACCAAACAGAAACATACAGTAGGAGAGCAACAACCAAGACCAAACCAGAAACATACAGTAGGAGAGCCACAACCAAGACTAAACAAGAAACATACAGTAGGAGAGCAACAACCAAGACCAAACCAGAAACATACAGTAGGAGAGCAACAACCAAGACCAAACAGAAACATACAGTAGGAGAGCAACAACCAAGACCAAACCAGAAACATACAGTAGGAGAGCAACAACCAAGACCAAACAGAAACATACAGTAGAAGAGCAACAACCGAGACCATACAGAAACATACAGTAGGAGAGCAACAACAAAGACCATACAGACACATACAGTAGGAGAGCAACAACCAAGACCAAACAGAAACATACAGTAGGAGAGCCACAACCAAGACCAAACCAGAAACATACAGTAGGAGAGCAACAACCAAGACCAAACAGAAACATACAGTAGGAGAGCAACAACCAAGACCAAACCAGAAACATACAGTAGGAGAGCCACAACCAAGACCAAACCAGAAACATACAGTAGGAGAGCCACAACCAAGACCAAACCAGAAACATACAGTAGGAGAGCCACAACCAAGACTAAACCAGAAACATACAGTAGGAGAGCAACAACCAAGACCAAACCAGAAACATACAGTAGGAGAGCAACAACCAAAACCAAACAGAAACATACAGTAGGAGAGCAACAACCAAGACCACACAGACACATACAGTAGGAGAGCCACAACCAAGACCAAACCAGAAACATACAGTAGGAGAGCAACAACCAAGACCAAACAGAAACATACAGTAGGAGAGCAACAACCAAGACCAAACCAGAAACATACAGTAGGAGAGCAACAACCAAGACCAAACAGAAACATACAGTAGGAGAGCAACAACCAAGACCATACAGAAACATACAGTGGGAGAGCAACAACAAAGACCATACAGACACATACAGTAGGAGAGCAACAACCAAGACCAAACAGAAACATACAGTAGGAGAGCCACAACCAAGACCAAACCAGAAACATACAGTAGGAGAGCAACAACCAAGACCAAACAGAAACATACAGTAGGAGAGCAACAACCAAGACCAAACCAGAAACATACAGTAGGAGAGCCACAACCAAGACCAAACCAGAAACATACAGTAGGAGAGCAACAACCAAGACCAAACCAGAAACATACAGTAGGAAAGCAACAACCAAGACCAAACAGAAACATACAGTAGGAGAGCAACAACCAAGACCAAACAGAAACATACAGTAGGAGAGCAACAACCAAGACCAAACCAGAAACATACAGTAGGAGAGCCACAACCAAGACTAAACAAGAAACATACAGTAGGAGAGCAACAACCAAGACCAAACCAGAAACATACAGTAGGAGAGCAACAACCAAGACCAAACAGAAACATACAGTAGGAGAGCAACAACCAAGACCAAACCAGAAACATACAGTAGGAGAGCAACAACCAAGACCAAACAGAAACATACAGTAGAAGAGCAACAACCGAGACCATACAGAAACATACAGTAGGAGAGCAACAACAAAGACCATACAGACACATACAGTAGGAGAGCAACAACCAAGACCAAACAGAAACATACAGTAGGAGAGCCACAACCAAGACCAAACCAGAAACATACAGTAGGAGAGCAACAACCAAGACCAAACAGAAACATACAGTAGGAGAGCAACAACCAAGACCAAACCAGAAACATACAGTAGGAGAGCCACAACCAAGACCAAACCAGAAACATACAGTAGGAGAGCCACAACCAAGACCAAACCAGAAACATACAGTAGGAGAGCAACAACCAAAACCAAACAGAAACATACAGTAGGAGAGCCACAACCAAGACCAAACCAGAAACATACATTAGGAGAGCAACAACCAAGACCAAACAGAAACATACAGTAGGAGAGCAACAACCAAGACAAACACAGACACATACTGTAGGAGAGCAACAACCAAGACCAAACCAGAAACATACAGTAGGAGAGCAACAACCAAGACCAAACCAGAAACATACAGTAACGGGGGCAACAACCAAAACCAAACAGAAACATACAGTTGGAGAGCAACAACCAAAACCAAACAGAAACATAGAGTAGGAGAGCAACAACCAAGACCATACAGACACATATATTAGGAGAGCAACAACCAAGACCAAACCAGAAACATACAGTAGGAGAGCCACAACCAAGACCAAATCAGAAACATACAGTAGGAGAGCAACAACCAAGACCAAACCAGAAACATACAGTAGGAGAGCAACAACCAAGACCAAACAGAAACATACAGTAGGAGAGCAACAACCAAGACCAAACAGAAACATACAGTAGGAGAGCCACAACCAAGACCACACAGACACATACAGTAGGAGAGCAACAACCAAGACCATACAGAAACATACAGTAGGTCTCTCTCTCTAAGGGCTTTATTGGCATGGGAAACATGTCAACGTTGCCAAAGCAAGTGAAGTAGATAATCAACAGAAGTGAAATAAACAATCAAACATTAATAGTAAACATTACATTCAAAAAAGTTCCAAAAGAATTAAGACATTTCATATGTCATATTATGTCTATATATAGTGGCGTAATGATGTCAAATAGTACAAAGTACAAAAGGGAAAATAAATATAGTTTGTATTTACAATGGTGTTTGTTACTCACTGGTTGCCCTTCTTGTGGCAACAGGTCACACATATTGCTGCTGTGATTGTACAATGTCGTATTTCACCCAATATATATGGGAATTTATCAAAATTGGATTGTTTTCAAATGCTTTGAAATATGAGTTTCTAATATGGTCATACATTTGGCAGGAGGTTAAGAAGTGCAGCTCAGTTTCTACCTCATTTTGTGGTTAATGTGCACATAGCTTGTCTTCTCTTGAAAGCCTGGTCGGCGTTCTTTCTCAATAGCAAGGCTTTGCTCACTGAGTCTGTATATAGTCAAAGATTTTCTTAATGTTGGGTCAGTCACAGTGGTCAGGTATTCTGCACTGTGTACTCTCTGTTTAGGGCCAAATAGCATTCTAGTTTGCTCTGTTTTTCTGTATATTCTTTCCAATGTGTCAAGTAATTATCTTTTTGTTTTCTCATGATTTGATTTGGTCAAATTGCATTGCTGTCCTGGGACTCTGTGGGGTCTGTTTGTGTTTGTGAACAGAGCCACAGGACCAGCTTTCTTAGGGGGCTCTCCTCCAGATTAATTTCTCTGTAGGTGATGGCTTTGTTATGGAAGGTTTGGGAATCGCTATAGGTGGATGTAGAATTTAACAGCTCTTTTCTGGATTTGGAAAATTAGCGGGTGTCGGCCTAATTCTGCTCTGCATGCATTATTTGGTGCATTATTTGGTGTTTTACATTGTACACAGAGGATATAATTCAATTCAAGGGGCTTTATTGGTATGGGAAACATGTTTTAACATTGCCAAAGCAAGTGAGGTAGATAATATACAAAAGTGAAATAAACAATAAAAATTAACAGTAAACATTACACATACAGAAATGTCAAAACAATAAAGGCATTACAAATGTCATGTTATACATATATATATATATATATATACAGCGTTGTAACACTGTAGAAATGGTTAAAGAACACAAGGTAAAATAAATAAGCATAAATATGGGCTGTATTTACAATGGTGTTTGTTCTTCACTGGTTGTAAATACAGTAAACCCCACCTTTGATTAGCATCATGCCAGGCTGCAAATATAGTACAACCCAGCTGTTGACTAGCAACATGCCAGGCTACAAATACAGTAGACCCCAGCTGTTGATTAGCTTCATGCCAGGCTAATGTCTCACAAAGCTATGGCCACAAGGGACAGGAGAGGTGTGATTTAGTGTGTGATTGTGAGTGTCTGTGTCACTGTACAATATAATTTCTAATTCAATGGGTTTATCAAAGCCCACTCATATTAGTTGGGAGCAATGAGTGTAAGCACATCTTGTTCAGAGTGCAATTGATGGAAAACAGCAAGGAACCTGCTCTCCACATGTTCCAATTATTCCTAAACTGAAGGGATTCAGGTAGTCTCTCTCTCTCTCTCTCTCTCTCTCTCTCTCTCTCTCTCTCTCTCTCTCTCTCTCTTCTCTCTCTCTCTCTCTCTCTCTCTCTCTTCTCTCTCTCTCTCTCTATGTCTGTCTGTCTGTCACAACCAAGATAGTATGAAAATACATGATCCCAAAGTAAAACACTGAACATAACACCCAACTACAAATATTTTATGGAATAGTTCTCAAAAGCAATTGTAAACGAGAGGGCATGTGTTGTGACTGTTTTAGCATGGCTGTGCTGTGGTCATAGATACAAGGCAAAGCCTATAACCCTACAAAGGTTTATCAACATACAACAAATGTATGACAATTTTCATGAAACTTTATTTTGATAAATGTATTTATACTATATCATCCTTCCACAAGGATATCCTGACACACATCTAGGGTTGCTGGCCAAGCATGTTGGCTGTTCCTTCTATTGGACGGGAAATCATGTGTTTAATAAAAGCTTTATTGCATTTCGCTTGTTGTTTTCCATGGTATCAAGAACAGCGTAGTGATACTTAAAATAGAACATTAAACAAGTACTTCTGCGTCATACCCGTGGAAAATTGTATTAGCAGGAAAGCTTAGAACGTGTCTCAACCAATCACAATGCTTGTTTTGATCAACCCGTTGTAGAATCAATAGAATGTCAGGCGTTGGAACTCAAATAACTCCACTAAATCTACATTAAATAAAATATTACCCTTCCATCAAAGCGGTATTGCAATAAATTCATACCAGCCGGACATGCTTCTCCTGATCCAATTCATTCTATTTGTTTTCTGTATTTCGAGCTGTTAAAAGCTATACATATTCCAACTACTAGTTTGTAACCCTGGAAATTACACCATTATCACAGCAGGCATTAGATGAAACGTGGACCTGGGTCGGTTCTGTAATGTAGCCTCTGATTGATTCACAGAAAAGCTGTCTGGGTCTTTGACCAGAGGATTCAATCAGAGCAATTTCAAACGTATCCTCACATTACTGCTCTCTCCACTCTCTGATGGAGTCTGTGATTAGGGCAATGGTTGATTCCAGGCTCCCTGTGTGCCTAATGTGGTAAATGGTATTTTAAGAATCTTTCCTGCACATTTTATCCCACTGATGGAAATTGGAAAGTCAAGTGCACCAGAATGGTTGAGAAGACTGGAAGGTAATCGAGATTAGTCCAGTTGTGAGGAAGTCTTACATGCCTTTCTCTAACATGTGTTTGTTCAGATCCCTTTCAGCAGTAGACACTAGAGGTCGACGGCTGATGATTTTTCAACGCTGATACCGATACCGATTATTGGAGGACCAAAAAAGCCGATATCGATTAATCGGCCGATTTAAAATATATATATATTTGTAATAATGACAATTCCAACAATACTGAATTAACCCTTTATTATGTAATAATTATAGCACCTTTATTATGTCATTCTTACAGCACCTTTATTATATCATTATTAAATTACCTATATTATGTCATTCTTACACCACCTTTATTATGTCATTATTAAATCACCTTTATTATGTCATTCTTACACCACCTTTATTATGACATTATTAAATCACCTTTATTATGTAATAATTACAGCACCTTTATTATGTCATTCTTACACCAACTTTAATATGTCATTCTTACAGCACCTTTATTATGTCATTATTAAATCACCTTTATTATGTCATTCTTACACCACCTTTATTATGACATTATTAAATCACCTTTATTATGTAATAATTACAGCACCTTTATTATGTCATTCTTACACCAACTTTAATATGTCATTCTTACAGCACCTTTATTATGTCATTATTAAATTACCTTTATTATGTCATTCTTAAATCACCTTTATTATGTAATAATTATAGCACCTTTATTATGTCATTCTTACACCAACTTTAATATGTCATTCTTACAGCACCTTTATTATGTCATTATTAAATTACCTTTATTATGTCATTCTTAAATCACCTTTATTATGTAATAATTATAGCACCTTTATTATGTCATTCTTACACCACCTTTATTAAGTCATTATTAAATCACCTTTATTATATCATTCTCAAATCACCTTTATTATGTCATTCTTACATCACTTTTATTATGTCATTATTAAATTACCTTTATTATGTCATTCTTACATCACCTTTATTATGTCATTATTAAATTACCTTTATTATGTTATTCTTACAGCACCTTTAATATGTCATTCTTAAATCACCTTTATTATGTCATTCTTACAGCACCTTTAATTTGTCATTCTTAAATCACCTTTATTATGTCATTCTTAAATCACCTTTATTATGTCATTCTTAAATCACCTTTTTTATGTCATCATTAAATCACCTTTATTATGTCATTCTTACAGCACCTTTATGTCATTATTAAATTACCTTTATTATGTCATTCTTACATCACCTTTATTATGTCATTATTAAATTAGCTTTATTACGTCATTCTTAAATCACCTTTTTTATGTCATCATTAAATCACCTTTATTATGTCATTCTTACAGCACCTTTATGTCATTATTAAATTACCTTTATTATGGCATTCTTACATCACCTTTATGATGTCATTATTAAATTAGCTTTATTATGTCATTATTAAATCACCTTTATTATGTCATTCTTAAATCACCTTAAATCAACTTCCATACTGATGCAGTCTGTTTCTAATTACTGTAGCTATCGGGGAGAAGGTAAATTCCTCTACTTGGCTTCGAGCCCAACTCAATTGTAGTTGGATGCCAGTTTGGATGCCTGTTTGTGCCATGAACTATGCAACTAAATTCTCCTTAGTCTAGTTTACGTGCTTTTGGTATTGTCGTATTTTTGCTTGCATTGTGCGTTTATTGGGCTGGAATCTGCAGAAGCCCCATTAAGTGTTTGGAGGTGAATTCCTGCTGAATGTCTGGGAGAGCTGGTCATCCACAGTGAGGTGTATTGTTCCCCTCTCCCGCTATTACACAACCAGGCCTTAAGTGGTTTCCCTCATGTCTCGTTAGTGCAGGAAACAGACAAACAGACTCCAGGGGTGCGTTCAGTTGGGTTCAATGTTTGCTATATTTTGTGACGGTTTGTACTGAACAACAAGTTTCCCCAAAGCGACGCTCACTGTTCTTCAAAATTCAGTATCTTCAGTATGTTTTCTCCCGTTTGGTGGGTATGGCGAGGTGTGGCCTGATCATTATGGGTCTCACAATTTGAAATCTCAAGTCGTGCAGCACACCATACACAGTCACCCTCTGGGCCACCATAATCACGCCTTTCTTTAACTGGTTGTACAGTACCGTTTCCATTGAATTAAACATTGCACAACGTTCTGTCTTACTGAACACACCCGTGGCCTTCTCGCTCTATCTCGATCATGAATTAGTTAACAGATCAATGAGTATCACAGCATCAGTTAGGATAAACTGTGATATAATCATCACTATACGTACAGTATATATCCAGTATTGTATGAAGAATTAGAGCAAGGATTTGGACAAAGGCAGAAACCAATCAACACATTCAAAGAATATTTGCACTTTGTGATGTTTCATTTAGAAAACATTAACATGTATTCTTGTATTCACTGTTCACACATGTCTATTTGACAGAAGAAGGAAGAAAGGATGTTATGTTTTGTGGAAGTGAGTAGTTTATATGGTCTTTGGATGAAAACTGTGTCAGAGCTGACTGGCTTGGTTTGGGAAGATATGATAACACATTATTGATGTAACCCATATTAATGTAAGGATCTTGGTTGTTTATGGTGTGTACCGAGAAAGCCAGTTGAATCCAGTCCATGGAGTAAAGTCATAATGCTACCCAGACAACGCTTGTGAGTGACATATGGAGAGAGATTGGTAGAAAGGCCTAACGGGGTGTGGACCCAAAAGACATAGCAGTAATTGCTTGAACTTTTCCAATGTATCTTCTATTTAGTAGATGATTGTGTACACATACATAGGTCAACGGAAGGCATGGCATTATTTCAGTAATATTTGTTGTCATGCTGTCATCACCACTAGCGATACATTCACATTTCATAATGGATGTAACGGATTTCCTCCTCTTCGTCTGAGGAGGAGTAAGGATCGGACCAAAACGCAGCGTGGTAAGTGTCCATATTGATTTATTCAAAAAACTGAACACTGGAATAATAAACGTGAACTATCCCAAACCGAAACAGTACCGTGTGGCCCAAACACTCAAACAAACACCCACAAACCAAAAGTGAAACGCAGGCTACCTAAGTATGATTCTCAATCAGAGACAACTAACGACACCTGCCTCTGATTGAGAACCATACTAGGCCGAACACAAAAACCAACATTGAAAAACAAACATAGACTGCCCACCCCAACTCACACCCTGACCATACTAAAACAAAGAATAAATAACAGAACTAT
This sequence comes from Oncorhynchus kisutch, assembly GCF_002021735.2. NCBI lineage: Eukaryota > Metazoa > Chordata > Actinopteri > Salmoniformes > Salmonidae > Oncorhynchus > Oncorhynchus kisutch. Next base: position 7,212,285 of record NW_022261983.1, read on the forward strand.
GGTCAGAACGTGACAATGGAACTCGTTCAAAGTGTCCTTGTCAGACCATTCTGTTTTCCCAGAGAAACAGCTAAGTCTATTTGTAGCTCTTGCTCTCTAATTCAACTCATTATTTAAATCAGAGCGAAATTAGAGGAATGAACTTTATCTAGCAAAACACAGGGATGCAGGACTAGCTCATTAGCTTTAGCTTAGAGGTCTAACAAGAGGTGAGGGCGATACAGAACAAGAGAGAGGGAGAGATAGAGAAAGAGAGCACTTATGAGAAATGGTCAGAGAGATAAGCCAATCACCTTTAAGCCATGTCTGACACATGCCAATCCCCCAACCCATGCCAGCCCTGTCAGCCCTGCCACCCCTGTCAGACCTGCCAGCAATGCCAGCCCTGCCAGCACTCCCCAAAGCATTCAGAGAGAAATCCAATTAAACTTCCAAATGTGCCAAATGCAAAGCAGGTCACATCAGACTTCTTCAGTTTTCACCTGTGGGTTCTATGTCAGTTTGCTGCCAATCAATATGTGAGCCACTCAAGTGTGGACTAATGACTAACTCTTACAGTGTGTAAAGCAGATTTTAAATGACCACAAAAGCTTAGTACAGATGTAGAATCTTAATTTCAGACAGTTTGCTACAGCATGAAAATAATCCAGTGTGATTTATCATGTGGATTATAATTAATGGACAGTTGTAACATTTGTCTTAAGGGAAAATCAAGTCTGAAATTTCAAAGAGGAAATTACAAACTTCAGAAGCCATTCCAAACTTCAAATACAGTACAGGTTTTGCATTTCCTGTATTGCAGGGACGTTCTCCTGCAACAGGGTGATTACATTAACATCCTACCTATCTAGTTCCTTTTATACAAAATGAGTTTGACGAATAGAAGATTCACCATCAAACCTGGATTTATGTCCTATTTTTTGGGCTGTGCAGCATGGTTGTGCAAAGAAATTACATTCAATTTGAGCTACGAAGGCTTTGGGAAAGCTAGCCCTGCTCACTTCATTTCTAAGTGTTAAGGCCCAAGTGTTAAGGCCCAAGTCGACTCCGTTGCAATAACGGGAAGACGGATCATTAGCTGAACATGTCGATGCATGCCACGCCACAACTTCAATAACAAATGCCTACTTAATAATGAACAAATGCCTCTTCAGTAATCAGCTAATGGCTCTGGTTATAAATGATAAATAAATGTAGGGGTGTATAGCTTTCTCCTTTATCCCTTCATTTAACTAATTCAATCTCTTTATTTTATAATACTGGTTTCCTTGCTATATCTGTCACGGTTTTCTTCCGGAGAAAGAGAGTCGGACCAAAATGCAGCGTGGTATTCTTGATACATGTTTAATGATGATGAAAAAGCGAACAATACAAAAACAACAAACGTACCGTGAAAACCTATACAGCCTATCTGGTGCAAACAAACACAGAGACAGGAACAATCACCCACCAAACACTCAAAGAATATGGCTGCCTAAATATGGTTCCCAATCAGAGACAACGATAAACACCTGACTCTGATTGAGAACCACTCTAGACAGCCATGGACTATGCTAGAAAACCCCACTAAGCCACAATCCCAATACCTACGAAAAACCCCATTGAGGTGAGACATTGAGTGAGATCTTCCATCAGAGCAACCCAAATGCAGGCTTTCTATACCTGGTGGGAGGTGCCAATTCCAGCATTCTGATTGGTACTTGAACACAACCACACCTGATGCTTCTCTACAGTGAGTAGGCTCACACCTGAGGCTGTTTTCCTTGAGTAGCGGGAGGTACTGTAACGGTTTTCTTCCTGGGAAGGAGAGGACCAAAATGCAGCGTGGTTATTGTTAAGCATCTTTGATAAAGACGAAAACGTAAACACTATACAACTACAAAATAAGAAAACGTGGCAAAACCCAAACAGTCCTAACTGGTGCAGAGAACACAGAGACAGGAAACACCCAAACAGTCCTAACTGGTGCAGAGAACACAGAGACAGGAAACACCCAAACAGTCCTAACTGGTGCAGAGAACACAGAGACAGGAACAACCCAAACAGTCCTAACTGGTGCAGAGAACACAGAGACAGGAACAACCCAAACAGTCCTAACTGGTGCAGAGAACACAGAGACAGGAAACACCCAAACAGTCCTAACTGGTGCAGAGAACACAGAGACAGGAAACACCCAAACAGTCCTAACTGGTGCAGAGAACACAGAGACAGGAACAACCCAAACAGTCCTAACTGGTGCAGAGAACACAGAGACAGGAAACACCCAAACAGTCCTAACTGGTGCAGAGAACACAGAGACAGGAACAACCCAAACAGTCCTAACTGGTGCAGAGAACACAGAGACAGGAACAACCCAAACAGTCCTAACTGGTGCAGAGAACACAGAGACAGGAACAACCCAAACAGTCCTAACTGGTGCAGAGAACACAGAGACAGGAACAACCCAAACAGTCCTAACTGGTGCAGAGAACACAGAGACAGGAACAACCCAAACAGTCCTAACTGGTGCAGAGAACACAGAGACAGGAAACAACCCAAACAGTCCTAACTGGTGCAGAGAACACAGAGACAGGAAACAACCCAAACAGTCCTAACTGGTGCAGAGAACACAGAGACAGGAAACAACCCAAACAGTCCTAACTGGTGCAGAGAACACAGAGACAGGAAACACCCAAACAGTCCTAACTGGTGCAGAGAACACAGAGACAGGAAACAACCCAAACAGTCCTAACTGGTGCAGAGAACACAGAGACAGGAAACACCCAAACAGTCCTAACTGGTGCAGAGAACACAGAGACAGGAAACAACCCAAACAGTCCTAACTGGTGCAGAGAACACAGAGACAGGAAACAATCACCCACAAGATACCTAAAGAATATGGCTGCCTAAATATGGTTCCCAATCAGAGACACCGATAAACACCTGCCTCTGATTGAGAATCACTCCAGGCAACCATAGACTTACCTAGAACACTCAACTGAACACAACCCCATAGACTACAAAAACCCTAGATAAGACAAGACACATAAATCACCCATGTCACACCCTGGCCTAACCAACATAATAAAGAAAACACAGAATACTAAGGCCAGGGCGTGACAGGTACATCCAAGTAGAACATCAAGGTTGTGTTTCCCTGCTCAGATGTTGCATGCATCAACCAATGGCTACGTGCCACGACACCATCTGTGCCAAGTTCAAAAGACGTGAATGCATACAACTGGTATTTACAACTGAACAACTGGTAAATTCCCACCTCCCACTTGGTTACGAATGCAACATAACACCAAGCCATAAACATAAGCAGCAAGGTCAATAAGAAGACCAAGATGCTAGACTCTAGTTGACTAAGTCTAATTCTGAAAGGGGTCAGACGGTAGGAAATATTAAAGTCACAGTTCCTGCTTTGATGAGGACGGGGGAAAGAGATGGAAATGGAAGATTGAATAATGGCTGTTCTGTTGTCCCCTCTGTCAGCCCACTTTTCAGGAAAACATGATGGAAATGGAAGATGGAATAATGGCTGCTGTGTCACCCCACGTTTCCACATCTGTTCCTTTGTAAGCGTGGAGTCACAGCGCTGATGGTGAAATTACCTGTTAGCAGTTAGCCCCCACTGCTACGTCTTACTGGCCGTCATAGTGACCACATAGCTGTGTCTGTCGGACCAATCTGATGCACCAGACCAGCCACGACAATGATGGTGTTCAGAAAGTAGTGTTTTAGGGCACAGCTTGACACTAATACAAAACGAAGAATGGAAGTAGAAAATGTAATGCGAATGTTCTTGGTGAGAAAGTAGGCCGACCACTTCCTCTAACTACTCAGGTTTTCTTGGAATGTGATAAGTGTTAGCCCTGCGCCTCTGGCTTGGTTATTATTGAGAACATTAGCTATTATATGGAGACCTTACTGTGACCGTGGGACAGGATTCCTGTTATATAAGGACAAGACCATGGGACGGGATCCCTGTGAAGACACGGTAAGGACATGGACGTGTAATCACCAGCAGACATGTCAGAGGCATTAGGAGACCCTTTAAGGCATGTCTGTCTGACTAACCAGCTGCATCAGACCAGCCACGATGGTGACGGTCTTCAGAAAGGAGGGTTTTAGGGCACAGCTTGATACAAATAAACTTTAATCAAAAACAGAAAGTAAAAAAAGGTAAGGTCATGTTAGTAGATAATGTGTTTCTTGTTAGAAAAGTAGGCCAAAGCCTTCCTCACTCAGATTTACTTGGGATATAATGTAAGCGCAATGGGTCTGTCTGAGATCACTGACCATTTATTGTGCAGACCTGAGACAGTGGGACACGGACAGGATTCCACTGAGGACATTATAAGGACACTAGGGTGTACAAGTGCCAGCAGACATGGCTTTATCATCACACTAAAGGGCTTTACTTCAACAGGTGGACATGTACCTTATACAGTGGCAGCCATTGGAAACGCTTTGATGTCATAGCATGTGGAAGGTCTAATGTTCTGTTGGCCATTAGCTGTATGGAATGTTTGTGTACATTCCTCAGAGGAAAACAGGAACTGTCATATTCTTAGGCTAGGATTCAAATCGAGCCTGCATTGTAGCACACTTAACAGTTAAAGGTAATTTCCGATTCAACCGATATCTGCAGCGTTTACCATGAATGCCATCACTGCTGACACAGGAATGTTGCCTTTAAAAAGGTATAAGGGCCCAGGGCTGGGTTTCTACTAGGCTGACATAGGGAATTTTTTAAAGATGGTCATACCAAGTATCATGTAGCTATTTGATTTGGACTTTTAGGACCCCTGTAAGTATGAAAACAAATATTTGATTAGACATTGAATTTGTCCTTACTGCTATTAGCCCACAAAAACACATTGAATAACAGCAGTTCTGTAAGGTTATACATGTATATGGTGTAACCTACATAGATAACGCATGCAGACACGTACACAAACACACACATACAATCACGTGTCAGATAGCTACGCACACATACACACATAGACACTTCACACACAGACACACCCCAGTTAATGATGCGATAGAAGTGAGTCAAATTACCAAATCGCCTTCTAGTGGCCTCATGGGTGGAATGTTTCATAATTTCATAATTAATAAACATATTTGTTTAAAGTGCGAAAATATGGTGTTTCTGTGTCAAACGGTTTTGTTATATTTCAGTTTTCTGTGATGTTTATAAAGTGTAATGTTGGGATGCAAACTCAAAATGAAATACACTATATATAAATGTATGTGGACACCCCTTCAAATTAGTGGATTCGGCTATTTCAGCCACACCTGTTGCTGACAGGTGTATAAAATCGAGCACACAGCCATGCAATCTCCAGAGACAAACATTGGCAGTAGAAAGGCCTTACTGAAGAGCTCAGTGACATTCAATGTGGCACCATCATCAGATGCCACCTTTCCAGCAAGTCAGTTCATCAAATTTCTGCCCTGCTAGAGCTGCCCCGCTCAACTGTAAGTGCTGTTATTGTGAAGTGGAAATGTCTAGGAGCAACAACGGCTCAGCCGCTAAGTGGTAGGCCACACAAGCTCACAGAATGGGACAGCCAAGTGCTGAAATGGATAGCACGTAAAAATCATCTGTCTTCGGTTGCAACACTCACTGCCCAGTTCCAAACTGCCTCTGAAAGAAATGTCCGCACAATAACTGCTCATTGGGAGATTCATGAAATAGGTTTCCATGGCCCAGTGTCAAGCCTAAGATCACCATATGCATTGCCAAGCGTAGTTGGAGGGGTATAAAGCTTGCCGCCATTGGACGCCGGAGCAGTGGAAACGCATTCTCTGGAGTGATGAATCACGCTTTACCATCTGGCAGTCCGACGGATGAATCTGGGTTTGGCGGATGCCAGGAGAACACTACCTGCCCCAATGCATAGTACCAACTGTAAAGTTTGGTGGAGGAGAAAGGCTGGTCTGGGGCTGTTATTCAAGGTTCAGGCCCCTTAGTTCCAGTGAATGGAAATCTTAACATTACAGCACACAGTACAATGACATTCTAGACCATTCTGTGCTTCGAAATTTGTGGCAACATTTTTGGGAAGGCCCTTTCCTGTTTCAACATGACAATGCTCCCATGCACAAAGCGAGGTCCATACAGAAATGCTTTATCAAGATCGGTGTGAAAGAACCTGCCTGGCCTCCACAGAGCCCTGACCTCCACTCCATCGAACATCTTTGGGATGAATTGGAATGCCGACTGTGAGCCAGGCCTAATCACCCAGTGCCTGACCTCACTAATGCTCTTCAAATCAAATCAAATCAAATTGTGTTCATCACATACACATGTTTATCAGATGTTATTGCGAGTGTACTCTTGTGGCTGAATGGACACAGCAATGTTCCAATGTCCAGTGGAAAGCCTTCACAGAAGAGTGGAGGCTGTTATAGCAGCAAAGGGGGAACCAACTCCATATTAATGCCCATATTAATGCCCATGAACAAGCAAGTGTCCACATACTTCTGGTCGTGTAGTGTACATTTCAACTCTATATCTGACATTGTACAGGCGTCTTATTTTTTTAAGCCCATAACCATGTGTGTGAGGAGTATACTTCTGTTTCAAGTAGATTTATTTCAGACTACCAAGGAACACTCTGTGTGACCTTGATTTAGCCCACTGCAGTAAAAGGTTAACATGACCAGGAATACATTTGACAGATGAGTCACTTGTCCGGTTAATGCAGACTCGTAATTCCGCTCATGACAATGTTGTTTCAAGGCACACAAGCTCCCATTGATGTGGCCGTCTGACTGCCTGTCAAATCTGGCTTATTGAGAGTGAATTTATCTGTATCCTTACTCAGTCTACTTAGTCTGTCTGATGTTGTCTTTAATCGTTTAAGCACACCCATCCCATCATGACATCATGGCACCATAAAGCATGATCAGTTATTTAGTTGACCCTGCTACCTTTCTATGAACTGGGTCACACAATATGGGTCACTGCCTGAATATGGCATCTGATACTCTTCCATGACCTGTATCAATGTGAAATCCGCTGGGAAAGGGGGGGGGGGAATACAAACTGTAAAGAATTTGGTCATGTGTCAAATATTTGCAGACAGTTGTACATGAGTGACTATCATGATGTTGGAAAAAGATAAGGAAGTTAAATGTCCCAATCGTGGTGGGAAGCAGGCACATGAGTCCCCAGAATGCCCCGCAAGACGACAGGAAGAGAAAGCGACTCTTTCCGTCACCTTTGGAGTCTCTTTGTCTGTCTACTCCAGGTCACTGATGATTTCCTTCATTCAAGAACTCTCAGCCGTTAACAAAGCACCAACAAGAGTTCAGTTAAGTGGAGCTGACCGTCTAGGCTCAGGTGTAGTGAGAATATACTGGTCTCAGATCAGAGGTAAGATGAGATATCAAAATACAACATGTTATTTGCTTTACACTGTTCTCTCATCGAGATCACTGCTTAAATGATTTAGACCTAGAGAGCAATGTGTTCTGTAATGCTCATGCTAAAACCCTGTTTTATTTTCTCCTCTCAGTCACTATGGCTTCAGTTGCCATGAATGCTATTCACAACTAAAACATGGTCCTCATCCTGCTTCATTCTCCATGCATGCAATCTGACCTCTTCATAATAACAGACAGGTGGTTGTTGGTTTAGAGCCCTCAAACTCAACTCTGGACCTCAGTCAGTTCCATTTCATGTTTTCATTGTTCCCCTCTAATCAGGGACTGATTTAGACTTAGACAATTGATTATTAATGATAGAACAGAAAGCCAGCAGTCTCCAGACCTCGCAGGTTAAGGATTATGTACACCTGGTTTAGAGGTTGAAACTCAACTCTGGACAAAGGCAGACAGACAGATTCAAACACACACATCCCCCAACACAGAGACCATAACAGGTTAGCCACTGTGTTCGACGGAGCCATCCAGACCAGACCAGATGTTTCAACCCTATCATCACCCAGCACCGCCACACTGCCGGGGCATGGCTCCGACAGTCACTGGCTTACTAGTGCTATTCCATGCCGTCCCTAGGAGGGGTGCGTAACTTGAGTGGGTTGAGTCACAGATGTGATCTTCCTGTCCGGTTTTGTGCCCTCTCAGGCTTGTGTGGTAGAGGAGATCTTTGTAGACTACACTCAGCCTTGTCTCAGGGTAGTAAGTTATTGGTCTGTTGATATTCCTCTATCGGTGTGGGGGCTGTGCTTTAGCAAAGTGGGCAGAGTTTTATCCTGCCTGGTTGGCCCTGTCCGGGGGTATCGTCAGACTGGGCCACAACGTCCCCCAACCCACCCCTGTCTCAGTCTCAATGCTGCATTAATCTATGTGACAGGGGCTAGGGTCAGTCTGTTATATCTGGTGTAATTCTCCTGTCTTATCTGGTGTCCTGTGTGAACTTAAGTATGCTCTCTCTAATTCTCTCTCTCCCTCCGCTCCCTTCCCAGAGGACCTGAGCTCTAGGACCATGCCTCATGACCACCTGGCTTGATGACACCTGGCTGTCCCCAGTCCACCTGGTCGTGCTGCTGCTCCAGTTTCAAGTGTTCAAGTGTAGAGACCTGTTCACCGGATGTGCTACCTTGTCCTGGAACTGCTGTTTTTTAACTCTCTCTCTCTAACTCACCTGCTGTCTCTAAATCTGAATGCTCGGCTATGAAAAGCCAACTGACATTTACTCCTAAATTACTGACCTTTTTCAAACTCTACAACCACTGTGATTATTTGTTTTACCTTGCTGGTCATCTACGAACGTTTGAACAGCTTGAAGAACAATCTGGCCTTAAATGGCCATGTACTGTTATAATCTCCACCCGGCACAGCCAGAAGAGGACTGGTCACCCATCAGAGCCTGGTTCCTCTCTAGGTTTCTTCCTAGGTTCCTGCCTTTCTAGGGAGTTTTTATTAGCCACAGTGCTTCTACATCTGCATTACTTGCTGTTTGGGGTTTTAGGCTGGGTTTCTGTATAATACTTTGTGACATCTGCTGATTTAAAAAGGGCTTTATGAATACATTTCATTGATTGCTTGATTGTGTTACTTGGCTTTGTATTTTTTTTATTTGACCCTTATTTAACTAGGAAGTCAGTTAAGAACAAATTCTTATTATACAATGATGGCCTACCAAGGCCAAACCCTCCCCTAACCCGAACAACACTGGGCCAATTGTGTACCACACTATGGGACTCCCGATCACGGCTGGTTGTGATACAGCCCGGGATCAAACCAGGGTCTGTAGGGAGATCTCTAGCACTGAGATGCAGTGCCTTAGACCACTGCGCCACCCGGGAGTACAGGGGAACATATCCATGTTGAAACACTGTGATTAAAGTAAGCAGACATTGATGTGGCAGAAGGCAGGTGGTTATCATGTCAACATGTTTAGGCTTGTGTTGTAATGAATTGTGAAACTGTTGTTCATTTTGTCTATATTTACCTTTCAAAAGGTTTCACCTTTCAATAAAGTCTATTCATATAACCAATGAATAATGCATTGACAAAGTTCTTTTCCATTTGAACATGGCAGGATTTCCAGGTGAATGTCCTGTTGACTTCAGAACAGCAGGTTAGAAGTAGAACTGGGTCAGAGTGAATGGATGGGGGAGAGAAGTGTTATAATGCCCCCCAGTCATTACCAGTCTAGTCAGTGTTCCAGGGCTACAGAGCAGAGGATTCATCACCCCACTGCCCCAGATTCAGGAGGAGAACCTCATACAGAGCCAGTCATCAACCTGTGTGGATGGAGTTAGACAATCAGTCATGGTGAAGTCCTGATGGCAAGGGACTGTTTGGTAAGGTTAGATAACAAATCAGACGTTCAAGGTATTGAGATGTGTAGTTGTTTTATTCCACCTAAACATTGCCTCATAAAAGCACAGAGTCTTGAAAACGATCAAAAATTACTCATTAATTGACCCCTCCCAGTCTTGGTGACTGTTGAATAAAACAACAATTGTGAGATGTTAGAGTTATGGCACTAAACCACTGCCAGTATTACAGCTATGGGTTTTCTATGTAACACAAGTTCCTGCTGCTATGAACATGTTCTGTTCTGAACCCAAACTGAGAGAGAGAGAAGCAGCATGGTGACCAAATTGGAGTTTTATAGTTTTACTGTTGTTCATACTTAATCATGACCAATTGATTTACACACTTTTTAATTTTTTTTTACAAATGATAGAAGCAGAATATACTGAAAAAGTAATTGAGATAGTAGAATCTATGCAATAGGAGCATGTGGTTTATTGACCCTTATCTGGGCCAAGGCTCCACAATCAATATCAGATGAGTTCTGTGCTTACTCAAGCAAGCAGCACGTATGAATACATTTAGCTCACGAGTGACAGCTTCTCATTGTGTCCTGGAATAGACAGGGTTCTAGTGCCTTCGGCTGGGGTTATTGAGAGAACTGGATGGGTGTTCCACTGTGAATTCATTTCAAATAATGTGACAAATCACCAAGACTGAAACTGTTTCACCTTCCCATGGAGTGTGTCTATGTATGTCTATCAGCCAGCCAGCTAGCCAGCCAGCCAGCCAGCCAGCCAGCCAGCCAGCCAGCCTGTCTGTCTGTCTGTCTGCTCTGTCTGTCTGTCTGTCTGTCTGTCTGTCTGTCTGTCTGTCTGTCTGTCTGTCTGTCTGTCTGTCTGTCTGTCTGTCTGTCTGTCTGTCTGTCTGTCTGTCTGTCTGCTCTCACTGTCTGTCTGTCTGTCTGCCTGTCTGCTCTCACTGCCTGTCTGTCTGTCTGTCTGTCTGTCTGTCTGTCTGTCTGTCTGTCTGTCTGTCTGTCTGTCTGTCTGTCTGTCTGTCTGTCTGTCTGTCTGTCTGTCTGTCTGTCTGTCTGTCTGTCTGTCTGCTCTCACTGTCTGTCTGTCTGCTCTCACTGTCTGTCTGTCTGCTCTCACTGTCTGTCTTTGCCTATGCATAGGTGGGTGTGTGAGAGGCATGGCGAGTGTATAAAAATGACCCTGCTCCGTCCACAGGCTGATTAGATTAGGGCCTGAGCAGCACCTCTGTGCTGGACTTCTATCAAGAATGTCAGTTTATTTAGCATAATCTAAGGCAGGTATTCCCAAACTGGGAACGTGAATGCCGTCGGGGGTATGTCAATAAAAAAAAAATTCTAACACTACATTTATATTTTCCAACTGGGCTATACATTTCGGTGAGGTTATTTTCTCGCCTGAGTAGCCTCGTTTCACTGCCAAAAATGAAATGAAACCATCTAGCATTCAGCTAAATAACAAAACAATGTCAAATACAGGTAGCCTAGTTAAATAATTAACATCCAATCACATTAACCGTTATTCTTTCGAGGGAATTCCATTAACGGTCGTATGTAGCCAAACGTAGCTGCTGCTCATGTTGATATCTGTACTGATGGTGCAAAAGTCATGACAGGGAGACATAGTGGAGTGGTAACGCTCGTGCAAGCAGTTGCTCCCAATCAAAATTAAAACAAGCGGTTCAGTGAAAATAAAATTTAATCAGAAACCACTGCCAGATTTCTGGATTGGGCTGCGCTCAGAGTATCCTGTCTTGGCAAATCGCATTGTTAAGACACTGATGTCCACATACCTATGTGAGAGTGGATTCTCGGCCCTCATTAGCATGAAAACTAAATACAGGCACAGACTGTCTGTGGGAAATGATTTAAGACTGAGACTCTCCAATACAACCCAACATTGCAGAGTTCTGTGCATCCTTTCAAGCACACCCTTCTCATTAACCTGTGGTGAGTTATTCACACCCTTCTCATTAACCTGTGGTGAGTTATTCACACCCTTCTCATTAACCTGTGGAGAGTTATTCACACCCTTCTCATTAACCTGTGGAGAGTTATTCACACCCTTCTCATTAACCTGTGGTGAGTTATTCACACCCTTCTCATTAACCTGTGGAGAGTTATTCACACCCTTCTCATTAACCTGTGGAGAGTTATTCACACCCTTCTCATTAACCTGTGGAGAGTTATTCACACCCTTCTCATTAACCTGTGGTGAGTTATTCACACCCTTCTCATTAACCTGTGGAGAGTTATTCACACCCTTCTCATTAACCTGTGGAGAGTTATTCATACCCTTCTCATTAACCTGTGGAGAGTTATTCACACCCTTCTCATTAACCTGTGGAGAGTTATTCACACCCTTCTCATTAACCTGTGGAGAGTTATTCATACCCTTCTCATTAACCTGTGGAGAGTTATTCACACCCTTCTCATTAACCTGTGGAGAGTTATTCACACCCTTCTCATTAACCTGTGGAGAGTTATTCATACCCTTCTCATTAACCTGTGGTGAGTTATTCACACCCTTCTCATTAACCTGTGGAGAGTTATTCACACCCTTCTCATTAACCTGTGGAGAGTTATTCACACCCTTCTCATTAACCTGTGGAGAGTTATTCATACCCTTCTCATTAACCTGTGGAGAGTTATTCATACCCTTCTCATTAACCTGTGGAGAGTTATTCACACCCTTCTCATTAACCTGTGGAGAGTTATTCACACCCTTCTCATTAACCTGTGGAGAGTTATTCACACCCTTCTCATTAACCTGTGGTGAGTTATTCACACCCTTCTCATTAACCTGTGGAGAGTTATTCACACCCTTCTCATTAACCTGTGGAGAGTTATTCACACCCTTCTCATTAACCTGTGGAGAGTTATTCACACCCTTCTCATTAACCTGTGGAGAGTTATTCATACCCTTCTCATTAACCTGTGGAGAGTTATTCACACCCTTCTCATTAACCTGTGGAGAGTTATTCACACCCTTCTCATTAACCTGTGGTGAGTTATTCATACCCTTCTCATTAACCTGTGGAGAGTTATTCACACCCTTCTCATTAACCTGTGGAGAGTTATTCACACCCTTCTCATTAACCTGTGGTGAGTTATTCATACCCTTCTCATTAACCTGTGGAGAGTTATTCACACCCTTCTCATTAACCTGTGGAGAGTTATTCACTATTTTTGAGGAACAAATAAGGTTTTATATGTAAGATGGCTAAATAAAGAGCAAAATGATTGATTATTGTATTATTATTTGTTCCCTGGTCCTATAAGAGCTGTTTGCCACTTCCCACTAGCCGGGTTGTGACAAAAAACTCACACTCATTCTTATGTTTAATAAATGTACTGTATAGTGTGTGTGTGGCAGGCTTACAATGATGGCAAATTTGAGAGTGTGCTGACCCTGGTGCTAGAGGAGGTACGCAGCTGGAGGTTGAATGTTTGAGGGGGTACAGAACTCTAAAAGTTTGTGTAATGCATAGACACAAAAAACTATGATACCTTTCAACTTTGGTTAAATGATGGCCTTGTTGTGTAGCAGGTTATGGTGAGTAGTATTTGTTGCTGTTGTGCATGGCTCAATTGTATGGGATTAAAATGTAAGTGCAATTGGCTTTATAAGAACTGAACAATTCTAGCAGCACTACTGAATAGTAATGTGAGTGTGGAGTGAGGTTATGTATTAGTTTATGAATTCATTTATGAAGTAGGTAATGAATTAGGTTCTGAATTAGGTTACCAATTAGTTTCTGAATAAAACAAATTCTGAATTCGTTTCTAAATTAGTTTCTGAATTCATTTCCAAAGAGGAAACAAATTAAAGTAGTGCATCCTGAGGCTGTCTCCATGGTGATAGTGACTTGGATTGTGGCTGTGATGTGCTGTTGCTAAGCGCTGGCTAATCTCACCTCTCCTTATAAGCAAGTCATATGACTTGGGCTTAGGGGTTGGGTACAATTTTGGACAACATCTTCTGTACGCAAAAGAACCACATATGGTGCTGAAAGACTGTATGACTTGTGTTCCTTTTTTGCAATGTCCATGAGAAGGCTGTGATTATTTACACAGTATTAACATGTGTTGTACGTGATGCAATTACAAGCTGCATTCCAGACTTCTGCTAAGGTTTTTCTGTAACTGACAGTGAAGTTGATGTACTGTCTGTGATAACCATGCCTCCTCTCCCCTGTGTTTAATCACAGTCATTTACTCCACATGCTGTCACTCTGAATATCTGTCAATGGATCTATGCTAAGCACCAACGTCATCACTTTCATGAGGAACAATATTCAACCAGCTTTATTCCAATGCAATATTCATATTAATGTCAATGGTATATTATTTATTTGTCCATATCCTTGTTTGAGACTGTTGGAAATAAGATATGCACCTACATTAGAACTGTATCAGTTCTCTAAAGTATTGGTGGGTTGCAGGTGAATTTCTTTACTTAATATTCTAGCTCGGTTTCTGTTTTCGGCTCATATCAATGCTGTTGGATGGGAGGTTGGTTGAAATGACCGAGTAGACTCTGAACATCACTACATCACTAACATACATGTATGTGGAAACTCTGCAGTAAGTTCTACCGGCTGGGTTCTATAGATCTCAGAACAATCCATGGAGCAACCTGAGTGAAACAAACACACACCTTAATGTATAGGCTACTGTAAAACGAATATTCCTGTTAGATTGGTTCAGTCACTATAGAGACAGACAGAGGTTTTCGAAAGCTTTATTACCATGAATATTAAACACGTATCTCAGACTGGCACTTATGTGTATTATAAATCTCTCAGACATTATAAACATTATAGTCAAGAAGGGAAGAAAAATCTACCTCTTTTATAAAGTCAAATCAATAATACAGTCAGGTGTTACCTGAACTCATCTCAGTCTTATGTAGCTGGCTTTAGCATGTCCCTGCATTCCTTCTTATTAAGTCTAACCTACATTTACCTACCTAGCTATAATCAACTACGTCAGTAGAGTTTTGATCGGTTGCAACCTACTGTCACGGCTGTCCAGGCCTCATGCCGGCCAGCCCCTATACTACATGTCCCCGTGCCCTGTCTGCGGGGAGACATGCTCCTATTGCATAGATTCTATTGTATGAGTAATATACACTATCACCTGAATGGGACTTGGGTTCAGATTTCAAATAAAACATTGTGTTAAATAATGAACAAATGAATGTAGAATGTAGAAAATGGCTCAAGGTCTTGGGATGAATATTATTTTTGACTGAGATAACAAAAAGCACACTGTGCAACAGACGAGGTGGGTGGTTGGTGGAGAGGTCAAGGTGACGGTCAAGATGAGAAGACAAGGAGGTGAAGGATCTCTTGTTCTCTCTTCACTCTCATTCATTCTCACTTCAACCTGACCAAAGAAGCAGCTTCATAAGCTTCATAGTCCCTCCATACCACTCGATAAAGAGGACTATTATAGATGACACATACTGTATAGTTTCACATGTTTGTTTGAACTTTTACCTCCCCAACACTTGAATATTTATAAATGTGTAGGCTATTTGTAGACAAAAATACTTGCCCCTAATTGTATTATTGGTAGTCACTCATGTCTCTATGCGGCTGTTTTGCTCCCAGTAAAACATGTAACCCAATAAACAATACTACAGAATGAAACACTCCCTTTACTGAGAAGAATATAATGACATTTATACAGCACAAGAGATCAAATAGGCCCTGGGATTTGTAGGTCCAACCATATTGCTATTGATTTCAGATTTATGAATCAAATTATTTCTGAGTTTCGTGCTGAATATCTCAAAGGGACCGACAGAAACTTTAAATGCAGAAAGACGTCTTAATATCAGATGATGATTGGGAGACAGACTGGGGAGAGAAAGATCTGTTCCCCACCAAGACTAAAATGACCTGTGTGATCAACCTAAATCTCAACAACATATAAAGGCACTTCTGGACTCCCGCTCTGTCGGCCATCTCTGCATTAAGATCGTTTATCTTAATAGTCCAAGAGAGAGTATAGAGCAGGCCCTTTATTTGGATGTGGGCTAGTTTGACATATTCCTGGAAGCCCTTTCAATGAAAAGGGAGACCAAGTGGCGCAGCTGTCTAAGGCACTGCATCGCAGTGCTAGAGGCGTCGCTACAGACCTGGGTTCGATCCCGGGCTGTATCACAACAGGCCGTGATTGGAAGTCCCAAAGGGGCAGAGCACAATTGGCCCAGCATCTTCCGGGTTAGGGGAGGGTTAGGCCGTCATTGTAAATAAGAATTTGTTCCTAACTGGCTTGCCTGGATAAATGAAGTTTAAATAAAATTAATTTAAAAAAGGGCACTTCCCTCTCATTCTGTCACGTTAGATATCATTATAACCATTTCAATCCACTTATTGATGTTATTGCCGTAACATATTGTTACTGGACAGACAGTAGTTTCCCTGTGATATGGGGTGGTGAAACACAGAAGATTACCTTCAGTGGCTCATTTTAATTGAGCCACTTTAAAAAATACTCTATATGTAGGTCAATGGCTGTTTTCCATAGCCAATCCAATGGAGATTGAGCTCTTGCTTTAATTCATTACATTTTTATGTTGATCCATTATGATCTTCCAGTGGTACTTAGTAGAATACTTCAGCTGTGATTATTCATGAATTATTAAAGGTGCAATCAGTAGTTCAAACAATAACAAAGTAGGCACCCTGTCGCTGTTTTAATAAACAGCTGAGGGATGGGGCTGGGAAAATGTAACCACTCTTAAATTAATTGACAGTGCTATGAATGCAAGGACTGTCCACCCATGATATAACAAAAACACTTTTAACTATACAGCGTTTTAAAAAAAATGTTTACTTAGTTTACAAACATTGGATTGAAACAAGCTTATATTTTGGTTTCTGATGGGGTATGACATTTGAACTAAGCTCATGAGGCATTTATCAATGATATTCAGTGGGTGGATATCATGAATAAATGTAGCCTCATATAGTCTAATATCAGCATCTGGCTAAAGAACCACACCGCACCTGTCTCTGTATAGATGCTTCAGATGATACACAGTGGTCTAATTACCGACCAATGAACAGGGCCTGTCCACTCCGCCCTCGTTACACAAAACAAGAGTTGGAGCTGGTCACAGCGAGATGAGAGGAACCTGATTGGGTTTCATCACAGAAGGCCTCAATGTGTCCTCTCAGGTTAGAAGTGGTCAAAACTCGTAGAGCAGACTTGGAAAGTAGTGCTGTAAAATGTAATAAGTGCTGTAAAATGTAATATGTGCTGTAAAATATAATAAATGCTGTAAAAAGTAAAGAGTGCTGTAAAATGTAATAATTGCTGTAAAATGCTTTGTGCTGTAAAATGTAATAAGTGATGTAAAATGTTATAAGACCAATAGAGTAGTTAAGTCATGGTAAATATCCTCTCTGTTGTATCTACTTATCATGTATTGTCTTTATTGAGCAGAATTTGATTTGCAAATATCAAAATCAAACTTTATTAGTCACATGCGCCGAATACAACAGGTGAAATGCTGACTTACGAGCCCCCAACTAGCAATGCAGTTAAAAAAAATATGGACAAGAATAAGAGAAAAAAGTAACAAGTAATTAAAGAGCAGCAGTAAAACAACAATAGCGAGACTATATACAGGTGGTACCGGTACAGAGTCAATGTACAGGGGCACTGGTTAGTTGAGGTAGTATGTAGAGTAGTACGTAGAGTTATTGAAGTGACTATGCATAGATGACAACAACAGAGAGAAGAACAGTGAAAAGCGGGGGGGGGGGGGGGCAATGCAAATAGTCTGGGTAGCCATTTGATTAGATGTTCAGGAGTCTTATGGCTTGGGGGTAGAAGCTGTTTAGAAGCCTCTTGGACCTAGACTTGGCGCTCCGGTACTGCTTGCTATGCGGTAGCAGAGAGAACAGTCTATGACTAGGGAGGCTGGGGTCTTTGGCAATTTTTAGGGCTTTCCTCTGACACCGCCTGGTATAGAGGTCCTGGATGGCAGAAAGCTTGGCGCCAGCGATGTACTGGGCCGTTTCCACTACCCTCTGTAGTGCCTTGCGGTCGGAGGCCGAGCAGTTGCCATATCAGGCAGTGATGCAGCCAGTCAGGATGTGCTCGATGGTGCAGCTGTAGAAACCTTTGAGGATCCAAGGACCCATGCCACATTTTTTCAGTCTCCTGAGGGGGAATAGGTTTTGTCGTGCCCTCTTCACGACTGTCTTGGTATGCTTGGACCATGTTAGTTTGTTGGTGATGTGGACACCAAGGAACTTGAAGCTCTCAACCTGCTCCACTGTAGCTCGGTCCTCTTTTTCCTGTAGTCCACAATCATCTCCTTTGTCTAAATCATGTTGAGAGAGAGGTTGTTTTCCTGGCACCACACGGCCAGGTCTCTGACTTCCACCCTATAGGCTGTCTCTTCATTGTCGGTGATCAGGCCTACCACTGTTGTGTCATTGCAAATTTAATGATGGTGTTGGAGTCATGCCTGGCCATGCAGTCATGAGTGAACAAGGAGTACAGGAGGAGACTGAGCACGTACCCCTGAGGGGTCCCTGTGTTGATCAGCGTGGCGGATATGCTGTTACCTACCTTTACCACCTGGTGGCGGCCCGTCAGAAAATCCAGGATCCAGTTGTAGAGGGAGGTGTTTAGTCCCAGGTTCCTTAGAATATTGATGAGCATTGAGGGCACTATGGTGGGCACCCTGCTGAGCTGTAGTCAATGAATAGCATTCTCACATAGGTGTTCCTTTGGTCTAGGTGGGAAAGGGCCGCGAGGAATACAATAGAGATAGCATCCTCTGTGGATCTGTTGGGGCGGTATGCAAATTGGAGTGGGTCTAGGGTTTCTGGGATAATGGTGTTGATGTGAGTCATGACCAGCCTTTCAAAGTACTTCATGGCTACAGACATGAGTGCTACGGGTCGGTACACATCCTAGGAATCCGTCTGGCCCTGCGGCCTTGTGAATGTTGACCTGTTTAAAGGTCTTACTCACATTGGCTGCGGAGAGCGTGATCACACAGTCTTCCGGAACAGCTGGTGCTCTCATGCATGTTTCAGTGTTATTTGCCTCGAAGCGAACATACAAGTAGTTTCGCTCATCTGGTAGGCTCGTGTCACTGGACAGCCCTCGGCTGTGCTTCGCTTTGTAGTCTGTAATGGTTTGCAAGCCCTGCCACATCCGATGAGCGTCAGAGGCGGTGTAGTACGATTTGATCTTAGTCCTGTTTTGACGATTTGTTTGATGGTTCGTCGGAGGGCATAGTGGGATTTCTTATAAGCTTCCGGGTTAGAGGTCTGCTCCTTGAAAGCGGCAGCTCTATCCTTTAGCTCAGTGTGGATGCTGCCTGTAATCCATGGCTTCTGGTTGGGGTATGTACGTACGGTCACTGTGGGGATGACATAATCGATGCACTTATTGCTGAAGTCAATGATTGATGTGGTGTACTCCTCAATGCCATTGGAGGAATCCCTGATCATGTTCCAGTCTGTGCAATTAAACAGTCCTGTAGCTTAGCATCTGCTTCATCGGAACACGTTTTTATCGGTCTTGTCACTGGTGCTTCCTGCTTTCATTTTTGCTTGTAAGCAGGAATCAGGAGGATAGAATTATTGTCAGATTTTTTAAATGGATTGCGAGGGAGAGCTTAGTATGAGTCTCTGTGTGTGGAGTCAAGGTGGTCCAGTGTTTTTTTCCCTCTGGTTGCACATTTAACATGCTGATAGTAATTTGGTTAAACGGATTTAAGTTTCCTTGCATTAAAGTCCCCGGGCTACTAGGAGCGCTACCTCTGGATGAACGTTTTCTTTCTTGCTTATGGCAGATTACAGCTCATTCAATGCTGTCTTAGTGCCAGCCTCTGACTGTGGTGGTATGTAAACAACTACAAAGAATACAGATGAAAACTCTCCTGTTGGGTTGTAGACAGACAGACAGACAGACAGACAGACAGACAGACAGACAGACAGACAGACAGACAGACAGACAGACAGACGGACAGACAGACAGACAGACAGACAGACAGACAGACAGACAGACAGACAGACAGACAGACAGACACACAGACACGCACACACACAGTCACACACACACACCTGGCCTGTTCACCTGGTCGGTTAGTAACTAATGTGACACACACACACACAAGCAAAAGAGGAACCTCGTCTACAGTTTGGGAAGGAAGAAGGTGGGACTTCCTCTTACCATAAATCCTGTCAACCAAACCACAGTGCCGGGAACAGGGTGACATAGTACACTATACCATTCATCAGTAAATGCAAGTGTGATTTATAAGCCTGCTGGATACAGGGAACATTGTATAACACACACCTTGCTTAGAGGTGCACGAAGGGACTTACTAAAATTACAAATCATAAATCTTTCATTGACAGCAATGCACAATCTACAGTAAATTCAGCCGACCAGTGTCCCAGTTAAGTTGAGGAGGTGACACAGAGACCAGGTGGTTGGTGTGTGAAGAGCTGAAAGTCTTCTGAGTCACCAACAACCTCCTGCTCTATCTTTAGACGAACCCTATTAGATACTTCTAGGCTGCCTCCATCTGAACACAGCAGGAGTCCAGACTCATTTGATTGGGAGGACTGCTGCCCCTGGTAACATGACCTGCTGCCCCTGTTAGATGACCTGCTGTCCCCTGTTAGATGACCTGCTGCCTCCTGTTAGATGACCTGCTGCCCCCTGTTAGATGACCTGCTGCCCCCTGTTAGATGCCCTGCTGCCTCCTGTTAGATGACCTGCTGCCCCCTGTTAGATGACCTGCTGCCCCCTGTTAGATGACCTGCTGCCCCCTGTTAGATGACCTGCTGTCCCCTGTTAGATGCCCTGCTGCCTCCTGTTAGATGACCTGCTGCCCCCTGTTAGATGACCTGCTGCCCCCTGTTAGATGACCTGCTGCCCCCTGTTAGATGCCCTGCTGCCTCCTGTTAGATGACCTGCTGCCCCCTGTTAGATGACCTGCTGCCAAGGGTTAAATTACCTGCTGCCCCCTGTTAGATGACCTGCTGCCAAGGGTTAAATTACCTGCTGCCCCCTGTTAGATGACCTGCTGCCAAGGGTTAAATTACCTGCTGCCCCCTGTTAGATGACCTGCTGCCCCCTGTTAGATGACCTGCTGCCCCCTGTTAGATGCCCTGCTGCCTCCTGTTAGATGACCTGCTGTCCCCTGTTAGATGACCTGCTGCCCCTTGTTAGATGACCTGCTGCCAAGGGTTAAATTACCTGCTGCCCCCTGTTAGATGACCTACTCCCTCCTGTGAGGTGGGTGTTTCACTACCTCGACCTCTGGCCTATCGGATAGGATTAACTGCATAAAAATAGAATGAATAGAAGGGACAAATTGTTGACTTGAATGGGGACCCTGTACTATTCATTCTATTTGATAGGCATTTAATACTATCCGATAGACTAAATCCTGATAGATACCTTTTTAAAAACTGTGCCCAGAAGATCACAGACAACTATAACCTACCCAGAGCTCAGCACTTATCACGTGTTACCTCTGTGAAAACGGTGTGAGTTCAGCTAGTTTCAGTTTCCTCAACTGCCAGAGTCTGTCTCCATGCTATCCAAGGGTTATATAAAGTGGGTGTCCATGTCACATTCATTTGGACTACTAGGCTGAGGTTTCATGCAGTTTAGGGTGCAGCAAATTATCCAAATCTGCCATCACATTGTTTGGAAAATGCAGACATGCTTTAGTGGCCTTAATTTTAGTTAATTTACCCAAGTGTGGAGAAAGACTCAAGAGTCAAAACCCTTTGAATTATTGGTGACTCAGTAGTCTGGTTGATATGATACATTTTTGTGTATTTATCATGCCCATAAGCCTCTGTGGATACACATATAATATGTTGTATAAGGTGGAGGTCATTTTTACTTTCCACAATGATTTCCTGCTGATGATATTAAGCATATTACTGTTGTCCTGCGTTGGGGTGCTCGCCTCAAGCTCATTGTGTTGAGTTGTATGCAACTGCTCGGACAAAACAAAAACCCTTTCTAGTTCCAGTGCCATCTTGCGGTCTACAAACACGTGGCCGAAATCCGGGTGCGCTCCTTCATTGCGTAGCGCGAGCTATACACCGATGGTTTTCACGGCAGTTTACAACAATCTAGATGTCTCGTGAAACAGAGTGAACTACGGTGTATGTTAATTTCTTGTTGGCAGTGAACTGTGTTGTTGACATGAAATAAGCCTATTCAAATTAACTATTGTGATTCGTAGTAACCTTTGCACATAATAATAATTTACACACAATAATGCACACGGGCCATCATAAAAATAATCTTTACCAAAATAAAGACACTATCATCTTGAGTATTTGTCCTGTTTGAGGGGTATTGCGTTTGCAAAATACATGTTATTTATATTTATGAAAACAACTTTGGACTATGGTTATTATGTTAATAAACATATTCGTATGTATGAATTGAACTCAGCAACAAAAACATTATCTATGCTTGAGTTTTTAGGTAGGCCGATATTTATATAGTTTTACACATAAATCATGTTTTATTTTTCTCTAAACAGTTTATATAATTACTGTCTGCTCATACATACGGACTAGGCAGACGGAGGCAACAACAAGAGCATCATAATAACCACAAACTTTCTCCCGTCAGACCAATGCGTAATGCATGACGCGCCTAGGAGGAGTGGTCAGCATCGCCTATATATACCCAGTCGCGCTCTTCCTCAGATTCAGCAAAGCAACAGCGCTTACAAACAGACAAGATCCCTCTAGACTATTAGTGGTTGCATTCATTATCTCGCCTTCGCACCAAAGATACACATCGGTGCTCAAAGAAAAATAACATGTCTCCTTCCGAGAACGAGTTTAACATCCCGGCCAAAAATTGCCACCGGATGGTGATTCTGGGCTCTACAAAAGTTGGCAAGACGGCCATCATCTGTCGGTTTCTGAACGAAAGAGTCGAGGACCAGTACACGCCGACCATAGAGGACTTTCATAGAAAATTATACTGCATTCGGGGAGATGCGTACCAGTTGGACATTCTGGACACCTCTGGAAACCATCCTTTCCCCGCTATGAGGAGACTCTCTATCCTTACTGGTAAGCTTAACTCTGAACTAACAAAACAAATAATATGAATGAAAGCTACACTGGAATTTATAGCTACATCGAAATGATATGTATGGGATGTTTTAATAAATCATGCATGCAGTAATGCTATATGCAACACTTTTATTGTACACATTTAGCCTAGGCCTATGTAATGATGGACCTTTTCAGCTGTGATATTAATGTGTTTTCCCTTGGTCTTTCAGGTGACGTTTTCATCCTGGTGTTCAGTCTGGATAACAGAGACTCCTTCCAAGAGGTCCAGCGCCTGAAGCGTCAAATTTACGAGACCAAGTCCTGCCTGAAAAACAAAACCAAAGAGAATGTGGATGTCCCGATCGTTATCTGCGGGAACAAGTGTGACCGAGAGTTTAACCGGGAGGTTCAGAATGAGGAGATTGAGCAGCTGGTGGCTGGTGATGAACAGTGTGCCTACTATGAGATCTCTGCAAAACGGAACACTAATATCGACCAGATGTTTCAGACTCTTTTTACCATGGCTAAACTGCCAAACGAGATGAGCCCGGACTCTCACCGTAAAGTTTCCTTACAGTACTGCGAAGTACTGCAAAACAGCAGAAGAAAATCTTTCAGAAATAAGAAATACAAAGACGGCGAGGCATACGGGATTGTGGAGCCGTTCGCGCGCCGACCAAGCGTGCACAGTGACTTGAGGTACATAAAAGAGAAAGCTATCGGCGGCGGACAGAGCAAACAGAGTTGCACCATCAGCTAAGCAATTTACTGACAATGTGCAGGATAATTGTAACGAAATACAAGGATAGGGATGATACCCGCCAGGCTTCTCGCCAGTGTGCGGAGTTCAGGATAACAGCACCCCAGGGCGCAGTGACAGAAACGGGTGTGTATCCCAAACCATGCCAGGACTCGCCGGACATGGTCAGTCCGTCAGAAATGTCCCTGTGGAGTCAGGACTCTCAAAAGGGATGTAGCTTTAGAGAACCTACATTGAGGTAGCCTATTCTTGTCAACTACATGCTGTAAAATCTGCCTCTATTGAATGGAGAATGGAGCCTTTACCAATGGGGTGACTCTTGTTTACATTTAGCATTTTATCATGTTTTACATGGGAATGAACTTGAACACTTATTGCATTCTGAACAAATCTATGAATGTATATTTATTATTCTGTCATCGTTTACTTTTCACAAAGAAAGAAACATGAAGAGAAAATAAAACCATTTGACAACTATATTACCATGTCTGTCATCCTTTTTATTGTGCTTGTACATTAACATTGATGGTAAATAAGGATATTCTCAGGTCTTCTCAGTGAAATTACATTTTTTAAGTATTGCCTCAAATTAATTTTTGAAGTACACTAAGTGTACAAAACATTAAGAACACCTTCCTAATATTTAGTTGCACCCCCCGTCCTTTCAAAGGCACTTAAATATTTTGTCTTGCCCATTCACCCTCTGAATGGCACACATACACAATCCATGTCTCAAGGCTTAAAAATCCTTCTTTAACCTGTCTCCTCCCCTTCATCTACACTGATTGAAGTAGATTTAACAGGTGACAATATGGCCCAAATGTTCACTTAATTTTACTCTGTGCAGCTGGAGTTGTACAACGATTATGAGAAAAATATTGAACCATTTATCTTGGGTTAAAAATAGATGACTGAGAAGAGCAGTTGATGATAGTTCTCTAGAGTACTAATTTGTGAATAAATTAGCATTTCATTTGTCTGGATGATGGCATCAGAGGAGAAAATCAGTGAGATGTCTGGGTGACATGCTCACATCCAGACAGTCTCTTCTTGAGACATTACTTTGATAAACCTCCCCATCTACAGTGCATATAATAAGCCTGCAGTCAGAAGCTACAGTATCTATGACGACAGTAGCACTCGCAATAGTTACAATTATTCTAAAAATACCACTTCATTAAGTCTGCCTAGCTAGCCTTGACACATTAATATGAGAGGTTAGTCAGATCTTCCAACTGTTTTTTTTTGTACATTTTTTTATTTCACCTTTATTTATCCATGTAGGCCAGTTGAGAACAAGTTCTCATTTACAACACAAACAACACAGTTGCGACACAAACAACACAGTTACACATGGAATAAACAAACATACAGTCAGTAACACAATAGAAAAGTCTATATACAGTGTGTGCAAATGAGGTAAGATAAGGGAGGTAATGCAATAAATGGGCATTAGTGGTGAAATAATTACAATTTAGCAATTAAACACTGGAGTGATAGATGTGCAGAAGATTCATGTGCATGTAGAGATACTGGGGTGCAAAGGAGCAAAAAATAAATAACAGTATGGGGATGAGGTAGTTGGATGGGATATTTACAGATGGGCTATATACAGGTGCAGTGATCTGTGAGCTGCTCTGACAGCTAGCGCTTTAAGCTAGTGAGGGAGATATGAGTCTCCAGCTTCAGTGACTTTTGCAATTCGTTCCAGTCATTGGCAGTGGAGAACTGGAAGGAAAGGCAGCCAAACAAGGAATTGGCTTAGGGGTGACCAGTGAAATATACCTGCTGGAGCGCATGCTACGGGTTTGTGCTGCTATGGTGACCAGTGAGCTGAGCTAAGGCGGGGCTTTAACCAAGCAAAGACTAAGGTAAAGCTTCCAACTGTACATTGGTTATTAATACAAATAAAGTTATTGGGTCAATGATGAATATTCATCAACCGTAAGGCATGACGAGGTACTCATAATGCCCTGAGGTTGTACTGAAAGCCGCCTTCTACTCGTCTCCCTCCCGGATCCGCACCAGGTTGTAAGCACTCCTGAGATCAAGTTGGGTGAAGAAGCACACCCCGTGCATTGACTCAATTGCTGTGGCAATAAGAGGTAGCAGGTAACTGTACCTCACTGTTATCTGATTAAGTGTTATGACTTCTATGAATGGTGAGTGGAGGAGTCAAGCGCAGAGAGCAGGTAATTCCGTACGTGGATCTTTTATTCCAACGACAGCGGAGACATGGACATGCAAAAAACAAGGGCGCATGAAATAACCCGCCCGAAATACACAGGATTAAAACTGTCCGGAAAAATAGAGATCACACACGAGACAGTGGGGTCATGACAAGCTAACCAGGGTAGGCCTAGCACCATAGGAAATGCAGGAGAGTCAATGAGAAAGAGACTGATTCTCTCGGTGTGACCCCCCGCATCACCATGCCCAGAGGAGCGGTGTCCTCCCTTATCAACTCTGACCCTAATGGTCGACTATCTAAGGCGTGAACTGGGAAGGGCGTAGCCACAGGAACAATGGTGATCCCTAAACTATGGGCAAATGATCTGTCAATAAAATTCCCAGCCACGCCTGAATCGACGAGCGCCTTATGCTGGGAATGAGGGGAAAACTCAGGAAAAGTGACGAACAAAAACATGTTAGCAACAGAGGGCTCTGGGTTGGAATGGTGCCTTCTCACCTGGGGTGACGCCAGAGTGCCCTGTCTGCTGCCTCGACCCCCAGAGGAACCAACCCGGCACCGACCGGCAGTGTGACCTCTGTGGCCACAGATGGTGCCTGAGACGGAACCTCCTCCGGTCTTCCTGAGCGCAGCACCTCCCAACTCCATGGGCATCGGAGCAGTGGTGCTGGGGGATGGAACCAACAGACCCCGATCTGTACGTCTGAGGGTAGCCAGCAGGTTATCCAGCCAAATGGACAGGTCCACCAGCTGGTTGAAGGTAAGGGTGGTGTCCCTGCAGGCCAACTCTTGACGAACTTCCTTGCACAAACTGCAGCGATAGTGGTCGATCAGGGCCCTGTCGTTCCATCCCGCTCCGGAGGCCAGGGTCCGAAAGTCCACAGTGAACTCCTGTGCACTCCTCGTCCCCTGCCGCAGGTGGAAAAGACGTTCACTCTCTGCTCTGCCCTCGGGCGGGTGGTCGAAGACTGCACAGAAACGACGGATGAACTCCTGAAAGTGGTCCAGCACCGCATCTCCATCCACCCACACGGCGTTGGCCCACTCCAGGGCTTTCCCCGAGAGGCATAAGACGAGGGCGGACACCCTCTCACAGCCCAAAGGAGCCGGGTGGACGGTTGCCAGGTATAAATCCAACTGCAGCAGGAAACCCTGGCAGCGGGCAGCCGTCCCATCGTACTCCCCGCGGAGAGTGAGGCGAATCCCACTGGAACCGGGTGCAGGGGGAGTGAGTAGTGTAGGCCCCTGTTGTGCTGGGGGAGGTGCTGGAGGAACTCCCTGTCTCTCCCAGCGGTCCATGGTTTGGACAACGCGGTCCAGGGCAGCGCCGAGATCGTGGATCAACACCTCTTGATCCACGACGCGCTCCTTGACCCCTATGCCAATACCAGGGGCACCTGCTCCTGCTGACTCCATATGGTTGGTGAGGAATTCTGTAAGGGGTGTGAAACTGATGGCAGGGAAGTCAGACGCAGGAGAGCAGAACTAGGTAATAGCCGGAGCAGTTTAATTGTAAAACCAATGGCATAACGAAATAAACAAACATGGGTACAAAACCCGACGTGCACCAGTAACATGTGCACAAGCACTTACAATAAACAATTCCACACAAAGACATGGGGGGGAACAGAGGGTTAAATACACAACAATGAATGAGGGAAATTGAAACCAGGTGAGTAGGAAAACAAGACAAAACAAATGGAAAATTAAAAATGGATCGACGATGGCTAGAAGACCGGTGATGCCGGCCCCCGAACAAGGAGAGGAAACGACTTCGGTGGAAGTCTTGACACTAATTCATCTATGATATGAAGTCAAGATCAATTCATTTTGAAACATTGAAAAGTATAACATTTTGATTGAGTAACGTTGTCAGCAAAATGTGATGGACTTGGATTGAAAATCAGCCCCCCAAAATTCCCCAACTCCTCTGGTTTTTACTCCATTTATCCCTTCTCTTTTCAGCTGTATAGGTTGTCATCTCTCTAACTGGACGATGGTCTATGTTCCTATCCTCCTAACGTCTGTGGTAGCTAAACACAAGATTAATATAATTACAGAGATATAGCGCAGGCTATAGTAAAATTACTTCCATTACATTAACATTTCCTAAACGCTATTGTAAAAGCTATAAGGACACATATTCCCTCAACATCAAAACTGTACTGATAAAGCATTAATACAACATTATGATAATAATTAAGTGCTGCTGACTTGAATTTAGTAATAATAATGATCATGTTGTTAAAGAGGGTTAAAACATGGCATTATACCTTTTAAAGGGTTCATAAATTACATTATGATAAACTGTAAGCTCTCCTCTTCAGGAGACCTCGGTGTGTGTGTTAAAACCTGTTTTGAGTGTTGTGGCCTTCAGACACTATCAGAAGTGGTCTACATTCAGACTCATGTCTGGATCCCACCATGGTTGTCTGGTTCTCTGAGAACACAAGGCTGCCACAGACCTGATGAAACCAGTCCCTTGTCAGAAGATGCTTACACTCGTTCATCTTGTCATGAACCTATACTTCTGATGAAAGGTCAAGTTTCGGTCAAACCCACTTCTGAGTTTTTACTTGCTGATAAGATGGTTCCTGCTGTCAGGGGGAGGTTAGATTTATTTAAATGTTGTTGCTAGGGAAAGTTACGTAAGGGGGATTGTGGAGGCTATATGAGTTACAGGATGTCTTGGACATTTTGCAGAACTTGGGGAGAAAATATCATATACTGTTATACTGTACTCTGTACCGACTTCTGCCTACAAATGATATTACTAAAATAGTATTTTTTTAATACTTAAACAAAGAGTCTGTTTCCTTTCCATTACTAATGTATGTTTGATAATTATATAGACCTGATCATTTGTTGAAGAAATTGACCAACATTGTCATTACTTTTGTTTTTCACAATGTAATAAAGACAAAATATACCTTAACACATAAAAATACATAAATAGGTTATTAGTACACACATACACTACATTCCGTAAAAGCTCATGTCCTAAAAACACAAAAACGATACTGTATATGTGTCATACAGAGTAACAAATGACATTGTGGTATAACAGTTACAGAATGACATAATCGTTACTCCGTATGACAAAAAACAGTTTGAACTTATTCTACGGGCAATTGCTTGGCCACCTATGAAAAAACTATGACCTTGATCTTCAGCTTTTTAATGTTACATTTCACATCAAATATGCTATTTTAAAATAAAAACAACATTATAAATGTGTTTTAAGCATTGTACTGTATGACACAGGATTTTGTACCATAGTGCACCAGTAAACGAAAAGGTGAAATTATCAATATTTTAGGGGGTCCTTCTGAATCTTCTTTCTGATGCCTTATCCTGTCATGTGACTAGCGCAAAGCATTATGGTCTGAAATGGCTCCTGAATGTCTGTTATACTGAATGACATTGAATGAAATCCCAATGTAGAGACAAAGGTCTTTCAAGCATAAAAAATGTAATAAAGTTTAAGATCCTCACGATTATTTTTACTATCAATACAGATGCTCTCACAATTATGGCACCAGAGTGTATTTGATTTTTATATAAAAAATAAAAAAATTGAAACATTTTGCATATTGATTTTAGTTTTGGTACTTCTGAGATCTATAGCTCGCTAAATTCCCATTAATCATAATGAATACTGTTATAAGCCGATAAATATGGGAAAGTTAAGTCTAATAATGCAGTATTTATAAACATTTATTATGCTTCAGACACCAAAATAGACACGTCAGGTCATTAACCCTATTACACTTTTCATCTCCTTAGCAAGATGAGCTTTGTGCAAAAAAGGGCACAGATCATGCAGCATTGAACTCTCTGGAACTGTCCAGAAAACAACCCTAGCCCTGAGGCACTGGTTAAGATCTGAGAGGAGTGGAAACTAGGTGTAAGAAATATGGGTAATATTCCATGAAGCTTATCAAAGGAAAATGTGGAGCTATGACTATATTTAGTGTACCTGTCTAGTGAATACTTTCCCATCTACACAAGTGCCTTTATGAGGGTAGTGCCCTTATGGGGGTAGTGCCTTTATGAGGGTAGTGCCTTTATGCGGGTAGTGCCTTTATGCGGGTAGTGCCTTTATGGGGGTAGTGCCTTTATGGGGGTAGTGCCTTTAGGCGGGTAGTGATTTTAGGCGGGTAGTGCCTCGTAGTGCCTTTAGGCGGGTAGTGATTTTAGGCGGGTAGTGCCTCGTAGAGCCTTTAGGCGGGTAGTGCTTTTAGGCAGGTAGTGCATTGTAGAGCCTTTAGGTGGGTAGTGATTTTAGGCGGGTAGTGCCTTGTAGAGCCTTTAGGCGGGTAGTGCCTTTAGGCAGGTAAAGTCTAGGGGTTGTTTCTGGACAAGGCCTTTGCTTCGGAGTTATCTTGCTGTTTCGTTACATACATAGAGTGGGACTAATGTAGTCTAATAATATTTTTGAATAAAAATGTTGGAAGGGTTTATGGTGAAGGTTAAAGATAGTGTTGATTCTATACTGAGATTGTTGACTTAAAGCCAGCTGCTGACCAACCTCACCTGACCCTGTGTGTATAGTATAGGGAGAGATAGGAGACAGCTGCTGGGTCATGTTGATACCGTGCCTGGGAGAGACTTAAGTGGTGTTAGTTCAACTCCATACTGTATAAGATGAATCAATGCACAAGTCTTTGCTTTTAGCATTAAGTGCAACTGAGGTGAGGAGAATGAATCTAGTGCCTTCATGCAGACTCTGATATTAGCTCAGAAATTAGAATGTAGGTGTGCAGGGGCAGGGGCACAGGGGTACCAGGGGTACCAAAGGCTTAGAAGAATACAGTGTCTGAGGACAGTTAATCTTTTAAAAATAAAGGTTGATAGCATCTCGCAAAAATGACAATATTAGAGCCATAAATCATCAGTGAAGTCTATGAGTGTGAATACATTTGAATTATCCCATTCTATAAACCGAGTAGTTTCAGCAGAGGAATCCCTTCCTTCAGTGGGTTTAATCAAGGTCACCCTGTAGACCAGGGGCTCTCAAACCTCTCCTCGTGAGGTGAGTTAGTTCAGGGATACAACAAAATTGTGAAACATCTGGGGCTCCGTTAAGAGAGGTTTGAGAACCACTGCTGTAGCCTACTCTCAAAAAACTTCACTTCTGTCACAGTGTTTTTGTTTAGGATGACCATTTTGTTCAAAACTCTTCCAAATGTAACAATTCCATCCAGCTATTAATATGCACAGGAACAAAACATTTCTTACAGACAACAACCAAGTGGGGACATTGTTTGGTAGGAACACAAGTAGGAGGTGAGGGGCAGCCTTGTACACAAAGTCTTCATCCCCGGAGGAGGAAGAGGAGGGGGGAAGGGTTGGATAGTAGAACGGAACAGTGGCAGGAACACACACCTGAAGGTACATCCTCTACTCTCACAGGCTGCTGTGGCCACTTATACATTACCCTATGAGGACTGCTTCTTTCCATCCTCAAACAGGCTGTGGTGGCCACACATAACCCATAACACTGCTCTGTAACAGGTACATCCTCTACTCAAACAGGCTGTGGTGGCCACACATAACCCATAACACTGCTCTGTAACAGGTACATCCTCTACTCAAACAGGCTGTGGTGGCCACACATAACCCATAACACTGCTCTGTAACAGGTACATCCTCTACTCAAACAGGCTGTGGTGGCCACACATAACCCATAACACTGCTCTGTAACAGGTACATCCTCTACTCAAACAGGCTGTGGTGGCCACACATAACCCATAACACTGCTCTGTAACAGGTACATCCTCTACTCAAACAGGCTGTGGTGGCCACACATAACCCATAACACTGCTCTGCCAAGCAAAAGGTTTATTATTATGAGAGAACACAACTGGACACAACCCCCCCCCCCCCCCCCCTCAATAGCAGCAGCAGTTGTAACCATACCCACATGGATTAGTAGCAGATTCATGCAGATTAATACACCTCTTTTCCTAATAAAACAAACGGAATAATTAAATCCTCATTTTACATCAGCATCTCCATTCAGTATTTCATTCTATGCTTATAAAAGAACAGAGAATCATAACCAACCACCTGAAGGCAATGTAAACGTGATCTGGAGAACAACAGTGATGTTAACACTGAGCCAGATAAGAAATGTGTCTGGGCAGCTTTCATAAGCTCAGTGAACGTGTCATGAGTGATACCCTATTCACTACATAGAGCCCTATGGGCCCTTATCTAATGAACACGTATGAGCGGCTCTATGCAACCCCCTTGAACAATTCCCTTCGTTAAGGGGAAGTTATTCCTTAAGGTAAATCCTTAAGCCAAACACTTACGATGTTTTATGCAACCCAGCGAAGAACATTATCGCCGTACGTTCAGTAGAGCCAGAGACAGCCAGGCCTGGGAGGGATGGAGGAAAGGAGGGAGGAGTCTACTCAATGCTGGAAAAGGTTGGGTGGATCAGTGGCTGATGCCACTTTAAATCGGAGGATGGGTTTAATGTAAAGGCTGGAATGGAATGAATGGAACGGTATCAAACACATGAAACCCTCCGTTTCTAATCGTTTGATACAGTTCCATTCATTCCATTATGGCCATGACTATGAGCCATCCTCCTCTCACCAGCCTCCACTGAGTTTGATATGGGAGAGGACAGGCAAAGGAGAACAGCCGGAGGTGTGGGTGTATGCGGGAGAGGGGTTGTGTTAACTTGAGTGAGTGTGTGTGTGTGTGTGTGTGTGTGTGTGTGTGTGTGTGTGTCAGTTTGTTAGCTGTTTTCCATTTTGCTCTGCTCACAGCAGACCTTAGCAACTGTACAGATGTATGATCGTAATTTGATCACTATTTTGTTGCTGCGAAGCTTACTGCAAAGCAGGAAATGCAAACTTGTATTGTATTCGATTTTTAAAAGACTCCTAAAGTTTGTAATTTCCACATTGAGAATGGAGTTCTAAACAAAAAATATATCAACCCCAACAAAAATCTCCAGGAATTATAAACCACAACCAGCTCATATTAAGATCCTACATATGTATGTGCAAGCAAGAGACAGACACAATTATCATCTCCTTTGCTTGTAGATGTACAAGAACCTGGTGATCTGTCTCACCCACACCATCTCTAATCCATGTATCAAATCAGCAGTTTGGATAAGGCACAAGCCTATCCTTAATATCCTAGTCATTTCTTTTTTGGGGTACTTTATAGCCCTTTTTCACACCAATTCCGTGATATCTAATTGATAGTTACAGTCTTGTCCCATCGCTGCAACTCCCGTATGGACTTGGGAGAGGCGAAGGTCGAGATCCATGCGACCTCCGAAATACAACCCCGCCAAGCCACACTGCTTCTTGGTACACTGCTCGCTTAACCCAGAAGCCAGCTGCAACAATGTGTC
Source organism: Oncorhynchus kisutch (assembly GCF_002021735.2). Taxonomy (NCBI): domain Eukaryota; kingdom Metazoa; phylum Chordata; class Actinopteri; order Salmoniformes; family Salmonidae; genus Oncorhynchus; species Oncorhynchus kisutch. The sequence goes on from NW_022261983.1 coordinate 7,245,477, forward strand.
GGGGGAAACACCGTACAGCTGGAGACCAGCGTGCAGGCGCCCGGCCGCCACAAGGAGTTGCAAGTTCACTATGGGACAAGAACATCCCAGCTGGCCAAACCCTCCCCTAACCCGGACAACGCTGGGCCAATTGTGCGCCGCATCATGGGTTTTCCGGTCGTGGCCGGCTGACACGCAAACACTAGGCCTGCTGACACGCAAACATTAGGCCTGCTAGGTAATTCCATAGACTGACGAGATTGTCATGGTTCCACCTGTCACCAGAGGGTAGCAGAGACCGTCCTAGAGACATTAATGACACTAAGGTGTGTCCTATTACTCATTATGATTTCCCTGTTAAAAGAGGTGTGTTTTCTGGTTTTCTTTGCAGAAGCTTGAATTGTTAACCGTGTGAGGATGTTTTCTGAGTGAGGTTTTGAGACTTAGTGTTTGTTGTTTTTACAGTGTACTGTGAGCCTTTGGCTACTGTTTCTCATTAAAGTATTTATGTTTATCCTTAACCACTGATTCCTCATCTGGTCTCTTCTCTGCACCTGAGTCCAACCTCACCATGTCACAGAGATGGGATCGGTGACTGTCAAGGAGCGGAGAACAGGATTATGGTTAATTTCGGAGAGGTAATGTGTATAGATGAGTGTAGGCTAGTGTGTGTGTGTGTGTGTGTGGAGAGACAGAGATGCACCCCACTGGGAGCTCAGTTTTCCTAAATCGTATAGTTTCCCCTCAACATCTTTTCCTAATGTATTCTGCAGTCTATGTGAAAACAAAATAAGCCACAGCTCTATTTACTGCTGTGAGACACAGAGAAAGAGAGAAACAGTCTGGCTGGGGTAATCCAAACCTCTTTTGAAGGAAAGCAGAAAGTGTACAGCACATTAGTGTGAGTCATGGCTGGGACAGACTGTGTCTGGGCTGAGAATGAGGGACTGGTAGGGGGGAATGGGTTGTAGACGAGACAGCTCAACATCAAAAAACACAAACCATTCCCAATGGAGCTCTACAACTCTAAAAAAAGGCTAAATGCCAGAGCCGGGTGGCCCTATATGCTCACAACGCAAGTTGTGCAGGGCCCCTCAAATTACGCAAGGGCCCCGCCTCCCCCTTGTGTCAAAGAGGGTGTCAATGTTTACAACTTGCGTAGTGAGAAACAGTTCCATGAGAGTGAATTGTGGGTACAGCAATAAGGTTAACTTGTGTGCTCTCCTCTCAAAGTTTGTCAGCAAATAACAGTAACGTTAAATTGATGTGCTAGCTTGCAGTGCGTCTCTCTCTAGTCTGTCTTGCTAACTTAGCTGGGCAGTGCATCTCTTGGTCTGTATCTTGTTTGCTTGTCAGCCACTTCCAGGGCTGTGTTCTGTGACCTTGTGCCTGACAAAAGTGAGAGTGAAATAAAACTATTTATTATGTTTGATAAACGCCAATGGGCAACGGTGTTTATAAACTGCACCTCGGAAAGATAACCACGTCACGCTTGAACATGTGTTCATATGCACGTACACAAAATGAAACTCAAGCCTTCCAGCAGCAACCTCTGTGGGGACCAGTCCAGACAATATGGGTGATGGCATTCCTCATAGGCGCACATCATTTTTAAAACAAGACAATGATTATCTTTAAAAAAACATTTTTACCCCTTTTTTCCCCAATTTCGTGGTATCCAATTGTTTTTTGTTAGTAGCTACTATCTTGCCTCATCGCTACAACTCCCGTACGGGCTCGGGAGAGACGAAGGTTGAAAGTCGTGCGTCCTCCGATACACAACCCAACCAAGCCGCATTGCTTCTTTACACAGCGCGCATCCAACCCGGAAGCCAGCCGCACCAATGTGTCGGAGGAAACACCGTGGCAACCTTGGTTAGCGCGCACTGCGCCCGGCCTGCCAAAGGAGTCGTTGGTGCGCGATGAGACAAGGACATCCCTACCTGACAAACCCTCCCTAACATGGACGATGCTAGGCCAATTGTGCGTCGCCCCACAGACCTCCCGGTCGCGGCCGGTTACGACAGAGCCTGGGCGCGAACCCAGAGTCTCTGATAGTACAGCGCCCCAAGACAATGATTATCTAGTCTCTCAGTCAAGGTTTAGTTGGCCCCCAGTCTTAATAGACTTTGAGTTAGTGCTCAGTGGTCCATTAAAACCAGGACTGGATTTCGCTTACGCTAAAGACAAGTCTAGAAGAGGTTTCTGTAAGGGAGTGTGTAACTGGCAGCAGGGTAGTCAGGTGCAGGAGAGCAAAACTGGGTAATCAACGGAGCAGTTTTATTCATAAAACCACCGGTAACCAGAACAACAAACAAATGGGTACAAAACCCGTCGCGCACCAGAGAAAACGTGCACATGCACTTACAATAAACACTTCCGCACAAAGACATGGGGGGGAACAGATGGTTAAATACACAATATTTAATGAGGGAAATTGAGACCAGGTGTGTGACAAGACAAAACAAATGGAAAATGAAAAGTGGATCGACGATGGCTAGAAGACCGGCGACACCGACCGCCGAGTGCCACCCAAACAAGGAGAGGAACCGACTTTGGTGGAAGTCAAATGGGGAAAAGATTACCAGGAGCTGGCTAAATGGGGAAAATAATACCAGGAGCTGGCTAAATGGGAAAATAATACCAGGAGCTAGCTAAATGGGGAAAAGATTACCAGGAGGTGGTTAAATGGGGAAAAGATTACCAGGAGCTGGCTAAATTGGGAAAAGATTACCAGGAGCTGGCTAAATTGGGAAAAGATTACCAGGAGCTGGCTAAATGGGGAAAAGATTACCAGGAGCTGGCTAAATGGGGGAAATATTACCAGGAGCTGGCTAAAATTGGAAAAGATTACCAGGTGGTGGCTAAATGGGGAAAAGATTACCAGGAGCTGGCTATATGGGGAACAGATTACCAGGAGCTGGCTAAATGGGGAACAGATTACCAGGAGGTGGCTAAATGGGGAACAGGTTACTAGGAGCTGGCTAAATGGGGAACAGATTAGAGGCCCAGACAACAGCCAAAAGCATTTGTGAAGAAATGAATGTGGAGGCTGTTCTGAAAGAAGAGACTGAGCAACAGCAAGAGCCTCCTGATGAACCAGTAATTGATTCACTGAAAAACCTTGAAGTCAAATACTTATACAGTCGTTGACTCTGCTGTGACATCCATGGATGAGATATTTGAAACACTCAACCAGGTGAAAACCAAATATGGAGTGCTGCAGAACTTTAGCACGCCCTCTCAGATGCCAACTGAATCTTTAAAGACTCACTGCATGGAAGTGTAACACTCTAACTTTCAGAGATGACTGTGACATCAGTGGAATGGATCCTGCACACGAGATTCAGAATGTACCTGATCTGCCATCAGACAAGATGACTGCCTTTGAGCTGCTTTCCTTTCTCCGTGAGAAAAACCTGGAGGAACTGTAGAACACTAACTCTATCCTAACCTTTGGATAGCCCTAAGAATTTCAGTCACCCTACCAGTAACAGTAGCATCGGCAGAGAGGAGCTTTTCAAAATCAAAGCTGATCAAAAACTACCTGAGGTCTTCCATGTCACAGGAATGTTTGAGTGGTCTGGCCATCATGAGCATAAATCATGAGCGTTTGAGTGGTCTGGCCATCATGAGCATAAATCATGAGTGTTTGAGTGGTCTGGCCATCATTAGCATAAATCATGAGCGTTTGAGTGGTCTGGCCATCATGAGGATAAATCATGAGCGTTTGAGTGGTCTGGCCATCATGAGCATAAATCATGACGTGAGGAAACAATGTCCTATGATGACATCATTGATGATTTTGCCTCAACGTGCAGAAGATGGTCAGATTGGTGGTGTTTTGGTATTTTGATGGTAAGATTTTAATTAACATTCAAATGTTTACACACTTAGTAACATTTTAAGATTGTATGGCAGAAGTGCAATTGTGTAAATGACTGTTTAACTATGTGACATACTTTCTCCATTTCTTCCAGACAGTCCAGACAGACTGGTGCCCAGACAGACTGGTGTTCATGCTGATGCTGAAAATGCCCAGGCTGTAGAGGGAACCAAAGTTAATCACACAGCTGTATAGGTTTTATTATACTATTTTGAGACCTATAGCTGCAGCCAGAGCCTGTAGGCTTATGTTTACATTGTATAGACAAAGCTAATTGTATAATATTGTGAGGACTGGACTAATTACCAGGCAGCAGAGCCAAAGCTCAGTGTTATATTTTATATTTTCTACTATTTCTTATTTATGTTAATGTTCACTTATCTAAAGATTCTATAAAAAATATTATATTCAGTAAATATTGTTTGTTTATACCTCATTCTGTATAGGTCTACTTATTCATAGACAGACAGATTGAGCAAACTGTTTTAAAGGAGTGAGGATTGTAGTGGGAGCATTGGGGTCTGACTGTGGAAATGGCAAATGGTTTACATGGCTCACGGGTCAGGTAGGAGGGCTCCTTCGCATAATTTTGCTTAGGGCCCCAGGGAGGGCAGGACCGGCTCTGTTAAATACGGACATCCAATTGTAAGGAGCTGAAGAAGAAGTGTGAACACTATCAAACCGGTTTAAACTGCAAGACATCCAAACAATCAAGTTGACGATGAAAAGAAGTTAACAGAATTCATTTTCTTGTGATTACATCTCCAGTAGGTCAGTAAGGAACACTTGGTTTTCTTTCCAGTTTCCCCCATCCATTGCTATCCTTCAAGTATACACAACTTACTGTATCTGATTGGGTTGTCTGGTCATGCTCGGTGTGGGCTACTTGGAAAATCTAATTGATGTGGTATTTAAGATGAGAACAAAGCTTCCATTGAGGCTATCTAAGCGCCATCTCTGGATTGCTCATTGCCCCATAACTTAGTTATTTTCTCACAATTTTAATAGCTTGTTTTTTGTAAAGGCCTTCACGCATTAATTACCCCATATTTTAGAAAATAAAATTTCTTAGAAAACCACTGCTGTACGTGAGGAAAATAAGAAATGACTTACTCATGACCAAATGGCTTTTGCTAAGTTTTGTGTCATAACCATGTTCACTTCTTAACCCTATTTGTGGTGTGGTGGGCAAACGCACACAAATGATCCATTCAGATGAATACAGTGATTATTAATCCATAATGCTGCTCCTGGATCAATGCATTCCAGGAATAAACAGTAATATTGTTGCTCGCTGAGGTAGGTGACATAACAGTGATGACAGGACATGTCTTGGTGGAGCACACTGAGGTAGGTGACATAACAGAGCATTTCGCTACACTCGCATTAACATCTGCTAACCATGTGTATGTGACAAATAAAATTTGATTTGATGTGATTTGATTTGAATGACGACAGGACATGTCTTTATTTAAAAAAAATTTATTTCACCTTTATTTAACCAGGTAGGCTAGTTGAGAACAAGTTCTCATTTGCAACTGCGACCTGGCCAAGATAAAGCATAGCAGTGTGAGCATACAACAAAGAGTTACACATGGAGTAAACAATTAACAAGTCAATAACACAGTAGAAAACAAAGGGGGGGTCTATATACAATGTGTGCAAAAGGCATGAGGAGGTAGGTAAATAATTACAATTTTTCACTGGAGTGATAAATGATCAGATGGTCATGTACAGGTAGAGATATTGGTGTGCAGAAGAGCAGAAAAGTAAATCAATAAAAACATTATGGGGATGAGGTAGGTGAAAAGGGTGGGCTATTTACCAATAGACTATGTACAGCTGCAGCGATCGGTTAGCTGCTCAGATAGCTGATGTTTGAAGTTGGTGAGGGATTTTTGCAATTCGTTCCAGTCACAGGCAGCAGAGTACTGGAACGAAAGGCGGCCAAATGAGGTGTTGGCTTTAGGGATGATCAGTGAGATACACCTGCTGGAGCGCGTGCTACGGATGGGTGTTGCCATCGTGACCAGTGAGCTGAGATAAGGCGGAGCTTTACCTAGCATGGACTTGTAGATGACCTGGAGCCAGTGGGTCTGGCGACGAATATGTAGCGAGGGCCAGCCGACTAGAGCATACAAGTCGCAGTGGTGGGTGGTATAAGGTGCTTTAGTGACAAAACGGATGGCACTGTGATAGACTGCATCCAGTTTGCTGAGTAGAGTGTTGGAAGCCATTTTGTAGATGACATCGCTGAAGTCGAGGATCGGTAGGATAGTCAGTTTTACTAGGGTAAGCTTGGCGGCGTGAGTGAAGGAGGCTTTGTTGCGGAATAGAAAGCCGACTCTTGATTTGATTTTCGATTGGAGATGTTTGATATGAGTCTGGAAGGAGAGTTTGCAGTCTAGCCAGACACCTAGGTACTTATAGACGTCCACATATTCTAGGTCGGAACCATCCAGGGTGGTGATGCTAGTCGGGCATGCAGGTGCAGGCAGCGACCGGTTGAAAAGCATGCATTTGGTTTTACTAGCGTTTAAGAGCAGTTGGTGCAGCACACTGAGGTAGGTGACATAACAGTGATGACAGGACATGTCTTGGTGCAGCACACTGAGGTAGGTGACATAACAGAATGATGACAGGACATGTCTTGGTGCAGCACACTGAGGTAGGTGACATAACAGAATGATGACAGGTCATGTCATGGTGCAGCACACTAAGGTAGGTGACATAACAGTGATGACAGGACATGTCTTGGTGCAGCACACTGAGGTAGGTGACATAACAGTGATGACAGGACATGTCTTGGTGCAGCACACTGAGGTAGGTGACATAACAGTGATGACAGGACATGTCGTGGTGCAGCACACTGAGGCAGGTGACATAACAGTGATGACAGGACATGTCGTGGTGCAGCACATTGAGGTAAGTGACATAACAGTGACGACAGGACATGTCTTGGTGGAGCACAATGAGGTAGGTGACATAACAGAATGTTGACAGGACATCTCAGCAGTCACTCTGGACGTGTGCTGCCGTCTCACTCTCTCTATTCCATCTCTATTATCTTTCCTGAAAAAGCCAAACCACTTTCTCCTATTCCCCGGTCCCCTTTGTGTCCCCAGAGTGGTTGAGTGTAGAGGAGACGAGTTTATCTCCACCATACAGTAGCCTTGAGCGTCAGTGAGAGTGAATGGTAATAGTCATCATGCTGTTGATAAAGTCACATCTGGTGTGTCAAAGTATAAATGGAATCCATTATTGCTGTGGACGATTCACTCCAGCCTGTTGGCCACACATGTTATTGATTACATTGTATAAAGATGGTTAATGTGATCTGAGCATCACTCCTCTCCTTTGTCCTGTCTTATCATATTTGTGGTTCCTACTCTCACACATAAAGAATCAGGAGAGTTATTGTTCTTCTCTGTCACCACTCCTCAACCAGCCTCCTAAAGCTAAATGAGGCTCGTAAGGGTGTGTGTACAGATATGAAAGAACCACTCGTGGCCCCTCAAGACTAAAACTCCAATTCATCTGGGGCATCCTCTGCCTCTCATCACACACACACACACACACACACACACACACACACACACACACACACACACACACACACACACACACACACACACACACACACACACACACACACACACACACACACACACACACACACACACACACACAAAGGCATGTAAACAGCATCTTAATGTAACTCAGAATGAATGTGTTCTTTGGTCCTTGATAAGCTCAAGCCAGTAGGAAACGCATCACAAAGCAATGATCAACCTCCCTCCCTGGGCCTTTTGTACATTTGAGATGGATATCAACATTTATTCGTTTACCACCCTCAATTAATTAGGTGTCTATGATAGCACTTCATTATTTTCTTTCTTCATTGAACAGAGAAAGATCTGACACTATAGAACAAGGGGGATTTCACCACATGTCGATATTTCTTTGAACGACCTAATGGAGCCACGTGCTGCTGTGTGATGATAACATTGACATCATATCCAGACTCTCTCGCTCTCAATTTTTCATATCTCTCAGTACATTTCTCTCTTTGTTGCTGTAGACATTAAAATACAAATGGCTTTAGTGAGGCTTTGGAATAAGTTCACCCACAGTGTTTCTGTGACTCTTTATGGACTCTGTACTACGTAATCAAATGGGGAACTTGAGAGACAACATGAGCTATCACAGTGTCTGTAAAACCAAGAGGGGTATTATGTGTTTATAATCCTGTAAGCACATTTACCCTACAATGCATTCACTCAAGTGGGTGTTACTGTACTGTATATTTTTACATTCTTTTGAATGTAATTTCCATGTAATTATGAATCATTCAGGGGGTCTAAGATGATCCCCACACTGAATGGTTACGTAACATCCAATCTCTCAAAAGCCTTCCTGTGTCACACAACAAAGCACCATGTAAAGAACTGTTCTCTTCTTTCATGTTCAGCCACAGACAAAATGAGAGGGAAACAGAGAAAAGCGAGAGGCGTCATACGGTTAGATCTGATTAACTTTACACCTGTTTCACATTATAGCTGAATCAGATTACAGATCAGGTCAGCCATCATATCAACACTGATCGCTGCTCTCTCTTTCTCTCTCACACACACACACACACACACACACACACACACACACACACACACACACACACACACACACACACACACACACACACACACACACACACACACACACACACACACACACACACACACACACACACACACACACACACACACACACACACATACTCTCTGCATCTCTCTCTATTCCCCCATCTAGCTCCTCTCTTTCTCCCTCTGTCTGTGTCTGTCTTTCTTCAGTCAGTCTCTTTCTCGCTCTCTGTCTTTCTAGGTCTCTCTCTCCATCTCTCTCACTTATCTTAGTGTGTCTCTGATGTTGCCAATAACGCTGACCATGTTGTTGCTGTCACAAAACAAAAGTGCTCTGGGGCAGTTATTGCCCACTGCTGAACCCATTGTGATGACATATCAACATAATACCTGATAATGGCCCAGAATAGATGTCGTTAAGCCATGACAATTTGTACCAGAGCCCAGTATAGATGTCGTTAAGCCATGACAATTTGTACCAGAGCCCAGTATAGATGTCGCTAAGCCATGACAATTTGTACCAGAGCCCAGTATAGATGTCGTTAAGCCATGACAATTTGTACCAGAGCCCAGTATAGATGTCGTTAAGCCATGACAATTTGTAACAGGGCCCAGTATAGATGTCGTTAAGCCATGACAATTTGTAACAGAGCCCAGTATAGATGTCGTTAAGCCATGACAATTTGTACCAGAGCCCAGTATAGATGTCGTTAAGCCATGACAATTTGTAACAGAGCCCAGTATAGACAATGTCAGGTTGAGCCCTGTATTCTGTCGTACAGGCCCAGATATCAACATTTCTCTCATTTGATGAGACAACAAGGGGACAAATTGTGTTAATAGCTATAAACTCAGCCACCTGGCTGTGTGTGTGTACGTTTAGTGACTGTCAACAGGTTTACAGTGGAATGGTCTAACGAGTGGGATAATACACTCTGGTGTCACAGGTTCACACCCTATAGAATATTCACACACACCATCTGCTCTGAAGCAGTAACTATCATGGTGCTACCTGCTATTGCTATTTAGTCATGCTATATTAACGTGTGTGAATGTTGGATGTATATCCATGTACCACATAGTAACAAAGGACCAGAGGGTCTTTTCTGAGCCTGAGGTTAGTTTAGTGGTTATGGCCACTGCCCTGGACTAATGTTAGATTCCCAGCCCCACCGGTTTTCTACTAGCCCTTCTCTCTCTCTCATTTTTCAATGTCAGGACAATCCTTGTCTGACAGGGAATCTTTATTTTTATACATGAAAAATGCTCAAAAGTTTTGGGCTTTACAGACGATTTTATTGCGATTTCCTAGAAAAAAGCAGTTTCACAAGCCCCATGTTATGGAATCGGCAGAAAGAGGGAATTGAGCTGCAGCCACTTCCAACGGTAAGTCTCTAGCATAAACTCACATGGAGGTATACAATACCACTCCACTTCCAACAGTAAGTCTCTAGCATAAACTCACATGGAGGTATACAATACCACTCCACTTCCAACGGTAAGTCTCTAGCATAAACTCACATGGAGGTATACAATACCACTCCACTTCCAACGGTAAGTCTCTAGCATAAACTCACATGGAGGTATACAATACGACGCCACTTGTGACTCGCGGGCACGTCAATCGACTCTAGGGGACTATTTCTCTCAAACCTGTGATCCCTAAAGAATGTGTCTGGACATTGGTAAACTCTGTCAGATTTGACTAAAATCCTAAATGAATCAGGACTGAGCAGGGTCAACTATACCATAAGGACCCCTTATTCATGTCCTCATTACATGTAGTACAACAAGACCATTCATGGTCTGTAAAATTCTCTACTTTTGATAGATTTAAACAAACAATATTGAAATCACCGTGATTCACAACCATAAACTGTCGACTCTATCTTCCTGATAGATTAAAATAGGATTTTCATTTTGGTTAAAATATGTTACATTTAATTAGGTTTTAGAGTCAAAGCAAATGAGGAAAACAACATTGCTACTTTGTATACCACTAGAATGAAGAAGAAAAATGTCATTTTTGTCAATGCTGTAAAACACTTTTGTCTAACATAACGAAATTAGCCCTGGAGAATTATATAGTACTATAAAACAAAACACACATAAGTTTGGAGATTTGAATTACATATTTAAATAATCTAATGTTAGAATTAAACAATCAAGGCTTTCAAAAACTTGTTGGACAATTCATGTAAATATGAAAAAGTTGACATAAATCCATATAGTTGCATTTTATGAACAAAACCATTTTATTAGCAGGCTGTTCCTTTACATGGTGTGAAAGCTGATACATTGGTGTATACAAATATATATTTCACATTTTGTTAATATTTAGACAAATATTTGTGAAAAAAAATAGTTTGTCCCTTTCAAGAATCACTGCTCTCGTTTCCCTCTTTATCTCATATCTATCTGTGTCAGTATAAAACATAAACAAATACAAATACTAAAGGAGAGTGGAACTGCAACCCACCCAAGATTATTAAGATAATTGTATAATTAAATGAGTTGAGAAAATATGTAGCCTTATCTCGATAAATGCCAACATACCCATTACGTTTTAGAATCACAGTTTAAAGAGTCACTGAACATGCAGATGGACACATGGGTTTTTCTGTTGCTCATTAGAAAAACAAGATTTCAGGCTTGGAGGTGTGTTTCCTGACCGATTCCTCATTTGGTGTTTGTCCCCCACGAGACACTGTAGAAGTCTATTTCACTTCCTTAAAATCCCTAGAATGAATTTATAATAACTCAAGAAATAAGGTACCGGTTAACTTCAGAATAAGGTACCGGTTAACTTCCGAATAACGGTACCGTTTAACTTCAGAATAACAGTACCGGTTAACTTCAGAATAACGGTACCGGTTAACTTCAGAATAATGGTACCGGTTAACTTCAGAATAAGGTACCGGTTAACTTCAGAATAAGGTACCGGTTAACTTCAGAATAAGGTACCGGTTAACTTCAGAATAAGGTACCGGTTAACTTCAGAATAAGGTACCGGTTAACTTCAGAATAAGGTACCGGTTAACTTCAGAATAACGGTACCGGTTAACTTCAGAATAACGGTACCGGTTAACTTCAGAATAATGGACCGGTTAACTTCAGAATAACGGTACCGGTTAACTTCAGAATAACGGTACCGGTTAACTTCAGAATAACGGTACCGGTTAACTTCAGAATAACAGTACCGGTTAACTTCAGAATAAGGTACCGGTTAACTTCAGAATAACGGTACCGGTTAACTTCAGAATAACAGTACCGGTTAACTTCAGAATAAGGTACCGGTTAACTTCAGAATAACGGTACCGGTTAACTTCAGAATAACGGTACCGGTTAACTTCAGAATAATGGTACCGGTTAACTTCAGAATAAGGTACCGGTTAACTTCAGAATAAGGTACCGGTTAACTTCAGAATAAGGTACCGGTTAACTTCAGAATAAGGTACCGGTTAACTTCAGAATAAGGTACCGGTTAACTTCAGAATAAGGTACCGGTTAACTTCAGAATAACGGTACCGGTTAACTTCAGAATAACGGTACCGGTTAACTTCAGAATAATGGACCGGTTAACTTCAGAATAACGGTACCGGTTAACTTCAGAATAACGGTACCGGTTAACTTCAGAATAACGGTACCGGTTAACTTCAGAATAACGGTACCGGTTAACTTCAGAATAAGGTACCGGTTAACTTCAGAATAACGGTACCGGTTAACTTCAGAATAACAGTACCGGTTAACTTCAGAATAAGGTACCGGTTAACTTCAGAATACCGGTACCGGTTAACTTCAGAATAACGGACCGGTTAACTTCAGAATAACGGTACCGGTTAACTTCAGAATAACGGTACCGGTTAACTTCAGAAAAACGGTACCGGTTAACTTCAGAATAAGGTACCGGTTAACTTCAGAATAACGGTACCGGTTAACTTCAGAATAACGGTACCGGTTAACTTCAGAATAAGGTACCGGTTAACTTCAGAATAAGGTACCGGTTAACTTCAGAATAAGGTACCGGTTAACTTCAGAATAGGGTACCGGTTAACTTCAGAATAACGGTACCGGTTAACTTCAGAATAACAGTACCGGTTAACTTCAGAATAAGGTACCGGTTAACTTCAGAATAACGGTACCGGTTAACTTCAGAATAACAGACCGGTTAACTTCAGAATAACGGTACCGGTTAACTTCAGAATAACGGTACCGGTTAACTTCAGAATAACAGTACCGGTTAACTTCAGAATAACAGTACCGGTTAACTTCAGAATAACGGTACCGGTTAACTTCAGAATAACGGTACCAGTTAACTTCAGAATAACAGTACTGGTTAACTTCAGAATAAGGTACCGGTTAACTTCAAAATAACGGACCGGTTAACTTCAGAATAACGGTACCGGTTAACTTCAGAATTACAGTACCGGTTAACTTCAGAATAAGGTACCGGTTAACTTCAGAATAAGGTACCGGTTAACTTCAGAATAAGGTACCGGTTAACTTCAGAATAACGGTACCGGTTAACTTCAGAATAACAGTACCGGTTAACTTCAGAATAAGGTACCGGTTAACTTCAGAATAACGGTACCGGTTAACTTCAGAATAAGGTACCGGTTAACTTCAGAATAACGGTACCGGTTAACTTCAGAATAACGGTACCGGTTAACTTCAGAATAACAGTACCGGTTAACTTCAGAATAAGGTACCGGTTAACTTCAGAATAACGGTACCGGTTAACTTCAGAATAACAGTACCGGTTAACTTCAGAATAAGGTACCGGTTAACTTCAGAATAACGGTACCGGTTAACTTCAGAATAACGGACCGGTTAACTTCAGAATAACGGTACCGGTTAACTTCAGAATAACGGTACCGGTTAACTTCAGAATAACAGTACCGGTTAACTTCAGAATAACAGTACCGGTTAACTTCAGAATAACGGTACCGGTTAACTTCAGAATAACGGTACCGGTTAACTTCAGAATAACAGTTCCGGTTAACTTCAGAATAAGGTACCGGTTAACTTCAGAATAAGGTACCGGTTAACTTCAAAATAACGGACCGGTTAACTTCAGAATAACGGTACCGGTTAACTTCAGAATTACAGTACCGGTTAACTTCAGAATAAGGTACCGGTTAACTTCAGAATAAGGTACCGGTTAACTTCAGAATAAGGTACCGGTTAACTTCAGAATAAGGTACCGGTTAACTTCAGAATAACGGTACCGGTTAACTTCAGAAGAGTCCCTTGACACTTATGGGGATCGTAGAGCAAAACGGAGAACACCATCATGTTCCTGAGAGTCTCCCCTTCATAATAGTTTTGTAGGTCAAACCGTTCGGACGCTACAGACGTTTACATGGGATTTTCCAGGTTGTCTCATGTGGTCTGACAAAAAACACTCTAGCTCTGCCACCTTTCACCACAGATGTGGAAGTTCAACACTGGAGGATGCGGTGGATTGAGATGCATCCAATGCAAAAAAAACATATCTCTAGCTTTAACTTTGATGTTTTTGGTTTGTATCTTAGATTTACACACGATATTCACATATAATAACAAATTACTCTCGACCACGCCCACAAATTGGGGAAAACAAACATTCTTTCCAATTGGCCCCCATTGTAAAAGAGACAACATTTTATCACCGATATCACATTATACTTGTTTAGTATAGTTTGCTTGTATCTCCACCCACTACTTGCAGATGTATAGTCCATTTGTTTGTGTTATTGGTCTTGGCTAGCTTAATGTTCTGGTCGGTAGATAGCTAGCTAGCACTCACTCACGTGGCTACTAGCACCTTCATGAAAAGGGGCATGAGGGAAGCCCTACAATATTACATTTTTCTAAGTAGTGAGAAAACTTTTCAACATTGCCTGCTCCCTAGTTATCTTTAGACATGTACTTTTCTTAAATGTAGTTTTGTAATCGACTAAAACTAGCAGACAATTTTGTTTGAAAATGTTCAAGACTTTGCTGTGAGCCAATTTCAATTTCAATTGAAAAGCATGAAAGAGATTCGGAATTGGAATTTGAGTGTCCTTCCTGAAATGACTGGGATTGAAACCGAATTGACCCCAACCCTGACTGTTATCATTTCGAACAGAATCCCCATCATAGAATCAGAAAGGTGGTATGTAGGAAGACCTACCCCCAGCCACACTATCGCCAAGATGATATGATGTAATTCGTATGAGCCTTTTACTCTTCATAAAAATCTATTTGAACAGCACCACCTCACCTGGTAGATAATAGATGTAGAGACATGTTGGTAATTCTGGTGTCATTCTGCACTGTTCTATGGTCAGATGTGACCTCAGTGGCCTGTGGTCTAGCAGTCAGTACTGCAGACCCCGGAACACAATAGAATCGGGGTTTGAATCCGACACAGTGCTCTTCTGACTATCACCTCTCCTTCATTTCCTTTCTTCGTTCTACTTCTTCCCATTGGTTCAATAAAACCAAATAAGTTGGACTGGGAGGGGGAGCAGTGGGGTTCAAGAGGGTTCATCCTAACCATGACACACACCAGAAGTACACGTTCATTCTGTCTGTCTACCCATCTGTCTCTCTCTATCTCCCTCCTTTTTTCTACCTGTCTAGAGCCCTTTCATTAATAATCATGTTTGGCCAACCGAGGATAGAGGGATTGGAAAACCCAGTTATCAATTATGTATATACAGTACAGGGATGGGAAATCTACCAACCCAGCAGCTCAGAGTTCATATTACAACACAGGTGACTGGGTACACTGTGTGTGTGTGTGTGTGTGTGTGTGTGTGTGTGTGTGTGTGTGTGTGTGTGTGTGTGTGTGTGTGTGTGTGTGTGTGTGTGTGTGTGTGTGTGTGTGTGTGTGTGTGTGTGTTGCTGTGTGTGTGTGTGTGTGTGTGTGTGTGTGTGTGTGTGTGTGTGTGTGTGTGTGTGTGTGTGTGTGTGTGTGTGTGTGTGTGTGTGTGTGTGTTCACAATACGTAAATGCTTCTACCTTTCTAATCTGCACCTGTTCCTCTTAGCCGGGCAGCTTCCAAACACTACTGCACAGAGGGCATCCAGGTCCTATTATGTTAAATTAGCCTGGTGCGTTGGGAAGATCACAGGCAGACTGTTGACCAAGGAGTCATTTAGCAGGGCTAGTAGGACACACGGTGTGCAGCACCTGTTGGTAATGGCTGTTCCAGGTCCTTGGGTTCCAGGTCATCAGGCAGACGAGAGAGATTAAGGCCCTGACCTTGTGTTCCTGTGTTCTGCTATTGGCTAGGAAGAGTGTCCAAGGTTACCAGAGATGGAGATGGAGACTGATTGGATCCATGCCAACTACTGTCTAACAGCTGGAGAGAACAGACAGGTCTATTTATGATGCATGATGATGGTACATTCAGGTCATCATCATTGTCGTCATCGTCATCATCATTCTTTTCATCTCCATGATGTTGCTGGAGTCTGTCTGTCTGGTCTGTCTGTGTGTCTGGTCTGTCTGTCTGGTCTGGTTGTCTATATCTATGCTATCTTTGTCTCTATTATCAGACTGTTGACTGTAGATGACAGACAGATCTGTCACCACTGACACTGGGCAACCTTCTCTTCTTAGAAACAATCTTATCTACCACCTCCCCTTGACTTTCCCCACACTAACTCTTTCTTTCTTTCCTTCTCTCTCTCTCTCTCTCTCTCTCTCTTTCTCTCTTTTTCTCCCTCTCTCTCTCACACGTACACAAACACACATACACACACCAATGGCCTTGTTTGAGAGATGACACACTATTTTTAGCAAAGGTACGAATCAGACAGTTTCTAGGGATGATACGATTCTATTAGATTAGATTATTAGTCAAATGCACACAGTGCTGGGAAAAGTACCCAATTGTCATACTAGAGTAAAAGTAAAGATTCTTTAATAGAAAATGACTCAAGTAAAATACTATTTGAGTAAAAGTCTAAAAGTATTTGTTTTAAACATACTTTAGTATCAAAAGTAAATGTAGTTGCTAAAATATACTTAAGTATCAAAAGTAAAAGTAAAAGTATAAGTCATTTAACATTCCTTATATTAAGCAAACCAGATGGTGCCATTTTATAAAAAATACATGTAAAAAAAGATTTGCAGATAGCCAGGGGCTCGAACAATCAGACATCATTTACAAACAAAGCATGTGTTTAGTGAGTCTGCCAGATCAGAGGCAGTAGGGATGACCAGGGATGTCAACTTGATAAGTGTGTGAATTAGACCATTTTCCTGTCCTGCTAAGCATTCAAAATGTAACGAGTACATGTATGGAAAATGTATGGAGTAAAAAGTACATCATTTTCTTTAGGAATGTAGTGAAGTAAAAGTTGAAGAATAAAAAATAAAAATAAATAGTAGAGTGAAGTACAGATACTAAAAAAACGAGTTAAGTAGTATGTGTCCATTGGGGGGGGGGGTAGTATGTGTCCATTGGGGGGTGGGGTAGTATGTGTCCATTGGGGGGTGGGGTAGTATGTGTCCATTGGGGGGTGGGGTAGTATGTGTCCATTGGGGGGTGGGGTAGTATGTGTCCATTGGGGGGTGGGGTAGTATGTGTCCATTGGGGGGTGGGGTAGTATGTGTCCATTGGGGGGTGGGGAAGGGTAAATGTCTGTTTGGGGTGGGGTAGTATGTGTCCATTGGGGGGTGGGGTAGTATGTGTCCATTGGGGGGTGGGGTAGTATGTGTCCATTGGGGGGTGGGGTAGTATGTGTCCATTGGGGGGTGGGGTAGTATGTGTCCATTGGGGGGTGGGGTAGTATGTGTCCATTGGGGGGTGGGGTAGTATGTGTCCATTGGGGGGTGGGGTAGTATGTGTCCATTGGGGGGTGGGGTAGTATGTGTCCATTGGGGGGTGGGGAAGGGTAAATGTCTGTTTGGGGTGGGGTAGTATGTGTCCATTGGGGGGTGGGGTAGTATGTGTCCATTGGGGGGTGGGGTAGTATGTGTCCATTGGGGGGTGGGGTAGTATGTGTCCATTGGGGGGTGGGGAAGGGTAAATGTCTGTTTGGGGTGGGGTAGTATGTGTCCATTGGGGGGTGGGGTAGTATGTGTCCATTGGGGGGTGGGGAAGGGTAAATGTCTGTTTGGGGTGGGGTAGTATGTGTCCATTGGGGGGTGGGGAAGGGTAAATGTCTGTTTGGGGTGGGGTAGTATGTGTCCATTGGGGGGTGGGGAGGGTAAATGTCTGTTTGGGGTGGGGTAGTATGTGTCCATTGGGGGGTGGGGAAGGGTAAATGTCTGTTTGGGGTGGGGTAGTATGTGTCCATTGGGGGGTGGGGAAGGGTAAATGTCTGTTTGGGTTGGGGTAGTATGTGTCCATTGGGGGGTGGGGAAGGGTAAATGTCTGTTTGGGGTGGGGTAGTATTAGTCCATTGGGGGGTGGGGAAGGGTAAATGTCTGTTTGGGGTGGGGTAGTATGTGTCCATTGGGGGGTGGGGAAGGGTAAATGTCTGTTTGGGGTGGGGTAGTATGTGTCCATTGGGGGGTGGGGAGGGTAAATGTCTGTTTGGGGTGGGGTAGTATGTGTCCATTGGGGGGTGGGGAAGGGTAAATGTCTGTTTGGGGTGGGGTAGTATGTGTCCATTGGGGGGTGGGCTAGTATGTGTCCATTGGGGGGTGGGGAGGGTAAATGTCTGTTTGGGGTGGGGTAGTATGTGTCCATTGGGGGGGTGGGGAGGGTAAATGTCTGTTTGGGGTGGGGTAGTATGTGTCCATTGGGGGGTGGGGAAGGGTAAATGTCTGTTTGGGGTGGGGTAGTATGTGTCCATTGGGGGGTGGGGTAGTATGTGTCCATTGGGGGGTGGGGGAAGGGTAAATGTCTGTTTGGGGTGGGGTAGTATGTGTCCATTGGGGGGTGGGGTAGTATGTGTCCAGTGGGGGGTGGGGTAGTATGTGTCCATTGGGGGGTGGGGGAAGGGTAAATGTCTGTTTGGGGTGGGGTAGTATGTGTCCATTGGGGGGTGGGGGAAGAGTAAATGTCTGTTTGGGGTGGGGTAGTGTGTGTCCATTGGGGGGTGGGGAAGGGTAAATGTCTGTTTGGGGTGGGGTAGTATGTGTCCATTGGGGGATGGGGGAAGGGTAAATGTCTGTTTGGGGTGGGGTAGTATGTGTCCATTGGGGGGTTGGGGAAGGGTAAATGTCTGTTTGGGGTGGGGTAGTATGTGTCCATTGGGGGGAAGGGTAAATGTCTGTTTGGGGTGGAGTAGTATGTGTCCATTGGGGGGTGGGGAAGGGTAAATGTCTGTTTGGAGTGGGGTAGTATGTGTCCATTGGGGGGAAGGGTAAATGTCTGTTTGGGGTGGGGTAGTATGTGTCCATTGGGGGGGTGGGGAAGGGTAAATGTCTGTTTGGGGTGGGGTAGTATGTGTCCATTGGGGGGTGGGGGAAGGGTAAATGTCTGTTTGGGGTGGGGTAGTATGTGTCCATTGGGGGATGGGGGGAGGGTAAATGTCTGTTTGGGGTGGGGTAGTATGTGTCCATTGGGGGGTGGGGGGAGGGTAAATGTCTGTTTGGGGTGGGGTAGTATGTGTCCATTGGGGGGTGGGGGAAGGGTAAATGTCTGTTTGGGGTGGGGTAGTATGTGTCCATTGGGGGGAAGGGTAAATGTCTGTTTGGGGGTGGGGTAGTATGTGTCCATTGGGGGGTGGGGTAGTATGTGTCCATTGGGGGGTGGGGGAAGGGTAAATGTCTGTTTGGGGTGGGGTAGTATGTGTCCATTGGGGGGTGGGGTAGTATGTGTCCATTGGGGGGAAGGGTAAATTACTGTTTGGGGTGGGGTAGTATGTGTCCATTGGGGGATGGGGGAAGGGTAAATGTCTGTTTGGGGTGGGGTAGTATGTGTCCATTGGGGGGTGGGGAAGGGTAAATGTCTGTTTGGGGTGGGGTAGTATGTGTCCATTGGGGGGAAGGGTAAATGTCTGTTTGGGGTGGGGTAGTATGTGTCCATTGGGGGGTGGGGAAGGGTAAATGTCTGTTTGGGGTGGGGTAGTATGTGTCCATTGAGGGGTGGGGAAGGGTAAATGTCTGTTTGGGGTGGGGTAGTATGTGTCCATTGGGGGGTGGGGGAAGGGTAAATGTCTGTTTGGGGTGGGGTAGTATGTGTCCATTGGGGGATGGGGGGAGGGTAAATGTCTGTTTGGGGTGGGGTAGTATGTGTCCATTGGGGGGTGGGGGAGGGTAAATGTCTGTTTGGGGTGGGGTAGTATGTGTCCATTGGGGGGTGGGGTAGTGTGTGTCCATTGGGGGGTGGGGGAAGGGTAAATGTCTGTTTGGGGTGGGGTAGTATGTGTCCATTGGGGGGAAGGGTAAATGTCTGTTTGGGGTGGGGTAGTATGTGTCCATTGGGGGGTGGGGTAGTATGTGTCCATTGGGGGGTGGGGGAAGGGTAAATGTCTGTTTGGGGTGGGGTAGTATGTGTCCATTGGGGGGAAGGGGAAATGTCTGTTTGGGGTGGGGTAGAATGTCCATATGGGGAGCAGCGGGCGGGGGCCGGGCGGGGCGGGTTAGGTAACTGCCTAGTGGTGGCAATTCAACAACCTGATGGTCTGGGGGTAGAAGCTCTTGGCCACTCTGTCAGTTTTCGCCATGATGCTCCTGTACTGCCCTTGCCTGAGTGATGGAAGCAGGGAGAACAGGCCATGGCTCGGGAGGCTAAGGTCCTTGCTGTAGACGTCCATGAGGGCAGGCAGTGTGCACCCAATGGTGCGTTCGGCTGAGCGTACCACCCTCTGTAGAGCATTGTGGTTTGCGTTGGGGGAGTTTCCGTACCAGGCTGTGATGCAGGTCTGACAATATGCTCTCGATGGTGCTCCTGTAGAACACTGTGAGGGCCAAATTTATTCAGCATCCTGAGATGTGTGGTTTGACCATTTCAGCTCCTTGGAGATGTGTACGCCGAGGAACGTGACATTTTTGACCGTTTTTACGGCAGCCCCGTTGATGAGGATGCAGGAGTGCCCAGCCTGGTTCCTCCTGAAGCTCACAATCACCTCCTTTGTTTTGCTGAAGTTGAGGGAGAGGTTGTTTACCTGGCACTACACCGTCAGAGCGCCAACCTACCTCCTCTGTCGGACGTCTCGTCGTTTTTGGTAATCAGTACTATAGTCGTGTCGTCAGCAAACTTGATGATGGAGTTGGAACTGTTTGAGGCCACGCAGTCATGGGTATACTGGGAGTACAGGAGGGGACTGAGGATGCACCCTTGTTGGGCCCCTGTGTTGAGGATCAGTGTGGAGAATATAAGGTTGCCTACCTTCACCACTTGGGGACGGTACGTCAGGAAGTCCAGAATCCACTCGCATAGGAAGGACTTCAGTCCCAGGGCCTCAAATTTTGTGGTGAGCTCAGAGTGCACTATGGTATTGAAGGCCAAGCTGTTGTCAATGAGCAGCATCCTCACATATGCATTCCTTTGGTCTAGGTGGGCAAAGGCAGCGTGCAGTGCAATGGCGATTGTGTTTTCCGTTGATCTGTCAGGGCGGTAGGTGAATTGAAGAGGGTCGAGTGTGTCGGGGAGGGGGGAGATGATGTGGTCTTAGCCTCTCAAAGCACTTCATGATGACGGAAGTGAGAGCTACTGGTCGGTAGTCATTCAGCTCAGCTACTTTCCCTTTCTTGGGCACGGAGATGATAGTGGACATCTTAAAGCAGGTGGGGATAACGGCTCTGTAGATTTGCTTCATCCGGAAATGGTGTTTCTTAAGAGTGCGGGCTAAGGTTGATAAGCTCACTTATGGAATATGGCAGGGTTTTCAATAATCTGTTGGATTTCCCACAGTCTTATGGTATTATTTTCAACCACCATTTGCACAATGGCAGCCTGCTGTTCTTATGTAAACAGACGTGTTCTACCACCACGTGGTGGTCGTCTTTCAGTTCTACAAACACAAAATAGCATCCTGTACAGTAAACACTACATTACTGTAAAACGCTGACAGTTCCACTTTGAGATGAATGAACGAACTAAGGCAGATAAGAGTGTCTGATAAATGACACCTTTTTTTAAAAGAAAATGTCAAATGTAGTGTGTGCATGTGTGTGTGTGTAATTAATATCATATCTAAATCTGAAATGTTATAGACTACAGATTGAAAGAGCAGATCACTCTGGAGTCAGAAGTTAACCATGTTTAATTTAGGATACTAAACACAAAAACTATGTTTCAATTGAGAATTAGGCAGGTATGATGCCCGAAAAAGAAACAAAATTCTTGCCTACTTCATATTTTTGATTATATTTGCAAAAAAAGTATTGTGTTGTAATAGCAGTAGTAGTTGTTGTTCCAGTAGTTAGCTACACCGCTACATTGCAAAAACGTTATCAACTACAGAAAACAATACCAGGATTTGAATTTATTTCAACTACCACCAAGCAACTGCACAATATAGGTAAATGACTAGTTGAACTAAATGTAGGTGATGACTCCCCAACACTGTGTGAGTGTGTGTGAGAAGGCATTATCCCTGGATGTAAAGTCCTGATCCAGACATGTCTCTGGAGTTATGACAGCTGGTCATGTTCACAAAGTGTGTCTTTGGTGTACAGAACACCTTGTCTTATTGGTGGGCTAAAAGAATGATGAAAGAACATGTCTTTAATGTAAAGACACAGAAACCAACAGCACCACAGTATTAGCAGCCAATGAGAAGAGGCTACCTCTGGCTCAGGGACAGAGAGGGGGAAGGAATAGAACATAGAATCATCTGAGTGTTCTACATTGGCTCATAGGAATGGTGGGTTAAGATTAGGTCAGAACATTAAATTACTGTATTGCACATGGTACACACATACACAAACAGTTGTACAGACTGAATATACAAACATGCACACATAAAAAACTGAAAATGTTAAACAAAGTTTTCACTTTCAGTATTAACATACAGTAGGCTATGTCGTACCTCACCGATTATTATCCATCAAGCTCAACGTGTAGGCTTTTATTATTGTGTGTGTGATCCTGCCAAGCAACTAATCCATGTGAATATATCATATATCTCTTCCGGTCCTCCCTCAGACTCTGTCTAATTCAATGAGACCACGAGAACACATGACCTGGTGACAATCATAACAAACCACACACTTTCTTTCTTTCGCTCTCTCTCATCCTGTCTCTCTCGCTCTCTCTCTCACTACCTTACTATCTCTCTCTCTTTCTTCCTATCTCTCTCCTCCTATCTCTCTCTCTCACTATCTCACAGACAAACAATTACATAAGAGCACACGTTGAGCAGAGAATCACAGTCTCTAAAACAGCGTCCACAGACGTGGTTGTGTCTGTGCATACTACCCTGTGTGTTTCTCTAATTAGGACATCCATTCAGGCCCTGTCAGCCAAACAGTGTGAGTGTCCATATTAGCCGCTGTTTTCTAATCAGCCCAGCGGCAGACATTTTGGATTCATACAGAGAAGAGAGGGAACCGGACAGAGAGGAGCAGACGTAAACAAAAACACAGAGAAGTTGGCAGGATCGGCCATGTGTGTGCATATGATTCATAATGCCTCATAACTGTTGTTATAAAACACAGGTCTGTTGAGATGAGACAACATGAAATATTCTGAATATTTATCAATGTATTATACTGAAAAAATATATAAATGCAACATGCAACAATTTCAAAAGATTTGACTGAGTTAAAGTTAAAGTTCATATAAGGAAATCAGTTAATTGGCTGGGAATACAGATATGAATCTGTTGGTCACAGATACCTTAAAAAGAGGTAGGGGCGTGGATCAGAAAACCAGTCAGTATCTGGTGTGAACACCATTTGCCTCATGCAGAGTGACAAATCTCCTTGGCATAGAGTTGATCAGGCTGTTGATTGCGGCCTGTGGAATGTTGTTTCTACTCCTCTTTAATGGATGTGTGATGTTGCTGGATATTGGCAATTGTGTTCATTGTCCTTAGCTTATAACGGCCCATACCAAAACCCCACTGCCACCATGGGGCACTCTGTTCACAACGTTCACATAAGCAAACCGCTTGCCCACACAACGCCATAGACGTGGTCTGCGGTTATGAGGCCGGTTGGGACGTACTGCCAAATTCTTTAAAACAACGTTGGAGGCGGCTTATGGTAGAGAAATTCATATTAAATTATCTGGCTACAGCTCAGGTGGACATTCCTGCAGTCAGCATGCCAATTGCACACTCCCTAAAAAACTGAGGTTTCTGTGGCATTGTGTTGTGTGACAAAATTGCAGATTTTAGAGTGGCCTTTTATTGTCCCCAGCACAAGGTGCACCTGTGTAATGATCATTCTGTTTAATCAGCTTCTTGATATGCCACACTTTTCAGGTGGATGGATTATCTTGGCAACTGAGAAATGCTCACTACCAGGGATGTGATAAATGTGTACACAACATTTGTGAGAAAACACTTTTTGTGCGTATGGAATATTTCTGGGATCTTTTATTTCAGCTCATGAAACATGGGACTTTACATATTGCGTTTATATTTTTGTTCAGTATAATTTATTAACTGATGTATCCATGAATGAATTCATTAATTAAATCTTTTTTTTATCCCTTTTTCTCCCCAATTTCATGGTATCCAATTGTTTCAGTAGCTACTATCTTGTCTAATCGCTACAACTCCCGTACGGGCTCGGGAGAGATGAAGGTTGAAAGTCATGCGTCCTCCGATACACAACCCAACCAAGCCGCACTGCTTCTTAACACAGCGCGCATCCAACCCGGAAGGAGTCGCTGGTGCGCAATGAGACAAGGATATCCCTACAGGCCAAGCCCTCCCTAACCCGGACGACGCTAGGCCAATTGTACGTCGTCCCACGGACCTCCCGGTCGCGGCCGGTTGCAACAGAGCCTGGGCGCTGTACCACTGCGCCACCCGGGAGAACCCATTAATGAATTCTCCATGTGCCACAAGCTGGCATGTTATTGGTGTTATTACCTGTTTGTCAGATTTCGGCGTGGCTCTGAGTCAGAGTCCTGGTTAGTCCAGGGGATCCCATGATTACCCTAATAAGCTGCTCCGTCTGGTGGATCACTCAGCTCCATCCATCCAGGAATATATGAGGACACCCCTATCAAAATCAACCCACTCAGGAGGCCTGTTTGGCAGTTCCTGGGTCGAACAGTATCAACCAGAATGACTCCAGCCCGGAAGATGACCTATGTTTGCTGGTAACCGACAGAGAAAACAGAATAAAACAAGCCGGTTCTGTTCTGTTAGTGTTCCCAGATGAGGCCATTTTGTTTCAGTCAGATAAAATCACAGGGATTGAGCGAGAGAGACACTCAGTAATATTGTTTACCAAGCCAAATAATGCACACAGACACACCAACTGATTTTCTAGGTATACTTTAGATTGTCTTCAAAACAAAGGTTTCTGGCTATACAGAAAGCATGATACAAACAAGCACCACAAAGACACCAACACTCTAATAGTCCATCGGTACTGAAGTCCGTACCTCATGTTCTGTAATATAAATGTACCAACTCCCATTGTAATACACAGGTGGTTTTGTCTTTTGCCTTTTGTGTTCATTTTTCCAAATCCCTGTCATGGAGCTGACCAACAGGTGGCTTGATTTAATGAACAGACTGTAATAGTCGATGACATGTATTGATTAGTCAAAACACCCAGCTGGTTAGTCAAAACACCCAGCTGGTTAGTCAAAACACCCAGCTGGTTAGTCAAAACACCCAGCTGGTTAGTGAAAACATTGGTTAGTGAAAACACCATGCTACTTAGTCAAAACAGCCAGCTGGTTAGTCAAAACATTGGTTAGTGAAAACACCATGCTACTTAGTCAAAACTTTGTTTAGTGAAAACCCCCAGCTGCAGCCTGACTGAACAGTCAGCACCCCAGCCTCAGCATCACTCTGACTGTCTGTGAAACCTGACACCTGTGTAGCGGCTCTGAGGTGCATAATGACTCATTCAGTAGTTCACCTTTTTTATTTATTTATTTTATTTTACCTTTATTTAACCAGGTAGGCAAGTTGAGAACAAGTTCTCATTTACAATTGCGACCTGGCCAAGATAAAGCAAAGCAGTTCGACAGATAAAACGACACAGAGTTACACATGGAGTAAAAACAAACATACAGTCAATAATGCAGTATAAACAAGTCTATATACAATGTGAGCAAATGAGGTGAGAAGGGAGGTAAAGGCAAAAAAGGCCATGATGGCAAAGTAAATACAATATAGCAAGTAAAATACTGGAATGGTAGTTTTGCAATGGAAGAATGTGCAAAGTAGAAATAAAAATAATGGGGTGCAAAGGAGCAAAATAAATAAATAAATTAAAATTAAATACATTTGGGAAAGAGGTAGTTGTTTGGGCTAAATTATAGGTGGTCTATGTACAGGTGCAGTAATCTGTGAGCTGCTCTGACAGTTGGTGCTTAAAGCTAGTGAGGGAGATAAGTGTTTCCAGTTTCAGAGATTTTTGTAGTTCGTTCCAGTCATTGGCAGCAGAGAACTGGAAGGAGAGGCGGCCAAAGAAAGAACTGGTTTTGGGGGTGACTAGAGAGATATACCTGCTGGAGCGTGTTCTACAGGTGGGAGATGCTATGGTGACCAGCGAGCTGAGATAAGGGGGGACTTTACCTAGCAGGGTCTTGTAGATGACATGGAGCCAGTGGGTTTGGCGACGAGTATGAAGCGAGGGCCAGCCAACGAGAGCGTACAGGTCGCAATGGTGGGTAGTATATGGGGCTTTGGTGATAAAACGGATTGCACTGTGATAGACTGCATCCAATTTGTTGAGTAGGGTATTGGAGGCTATTTTGTAAATGACATCGCCAAAGTCGAGGATAGGTAGGATGGTCAGTTTTACAAGGGTATGTTTGGCAGCATGAGTGAAGGATGCTTTGTTGCGAAATAGGAAGCCAATTCTAGATTTAACTTTGGATTGGAGATGTTTGATATGGGTCTGGAAGGAGAGTTTACAGTCTAACCAGACACCTAAGTATTTGTAGTTGTCCACGTATTCTAAGTCAGAGCCGTCCAGAGTAGTGATGTTGGACAGGCGGGTAGGTGCAGGTAGCGATCGGTTGAAGAGCATGCATTTAGTTTTACTTGTATTTAAGAGCAATTGGAGGCCACGGAAGGAGAGTTGTATGGCATTGAAGCTTGCCTGGAGGGTTGTTAACACAGTGTCCAAAGAAGGGCCGGAAGTATACAGAATGGTGTCGTCTGCGTAGAGGTGGATCAGGGACTCACCAGCAGCAAGAGCGACCTCATTGATGTATACAGAGAAGAGAGTCGGTCCAAGAATTGAACCCTGTGGCACCCCCATAGAGACTGCCAGAGGTCCGGACAGCAGACCCTCCGATTTGACACACTGAACTCTATCAGAGAAGTAGTTGGTGAACCAGGCGAGGCAATCATTTGAGAAACCAAGAGTGTCGAGTCTGCCGATGAGGATATGGTGATTGACAGAGTCGAAAGCCTTGGCCAGATCAATGAATACGGCTGCACAGTAATGTTTCTTATCGATGGCGGTTAAGATATCGTTTAGGACCTTGAGCGTGGCTGAGGTGCACCCATGACCAGCTCTGAAACCAGATTGCATAGCAGAGAAGGTATGGTGAGATTCGAAATGGTCGGTAATCTGTTTGTTGACTTGGCTTTCGAAGACCTTAGAAAGGCACGGTAGGATAGATATAGGTCTGTAGCAGTTTGGGTCAAGAGTGTCCCCCCCTTGAAGAGGGGGATGACTGCAGCTGCTTTCCAATCTTTGGGAATCTCAGACGACACGAAAGAGAGGTTGAACAGGCTAGTAATAGGGGTGGCAACAATTTCGGCAGATAATTTTAGAAAGAAAGGGTCCAGATTGTCTAGCCCGGCTGATTTGTAGGGGTCCAGATTTTGCAGCTCTTTCAGAACATCAGCCGAATGGATTTGGGAGAAGGGGAAATGGGGAAGGCTTGGGCGAGTTGCTGTTGGGGGTGCAGTGCTGTTGTCCGGGGTAGGAGTAGCCAGGTGGAAAGCATGGCCAGCCATAGAAAAATGCTTATTGAAATTCTCAATTATGGTGGATTTATCAGTGGTGACAGTGTTTCCTATCTTCAGTGCAGTGGGCAGCTGGGAGGAGGTGTTCTTATTCTCCATGGACTTTACAGTGTCCCAGAACTTTTTTGAGTTAGTGTTGCAGGAAGCAAATTTCTGCTTGAAAAAGCTAGCCTTGGCTTTTCTAACTGCCTGTGTATAATGGTTTCTAGCTTCCCTGAACAGCTGCATATCACGGGGGCTGTTCGATGCTAATGCAGAACGCCATAGGATGTTTTTGTGTTGGTTAAGGGCAGTTAGGTCTGGGGAGAACCAAGGGCTATATCTGTTCCTGGTTCTAAATTTCTTGAATGGGGCATGTTTATTTAAGATGGTTAGGAAGGCATTTAAAAAAAATATCCAGGCATCCTCTACTGACGGGATGAGATCAATATCCTTCCAGGATACCCCGGCCAGGTCGATTAGAAAGGCCTGCTCGCAGAAGTGTTTCAGGGAGCGTTTTACAGTGATGAGTGGAGGTCGTTTGACCGCTGACCCATTACGGATGCAGGCAATGAGGCAGTGATCGCTGAGATCTTGGTTGAAGACAGCAGAGGTGTATTTAGAGGGGAAGTTGGTTAGGATGATATCTATGAGGGTGCCTGTGTTGAAGGCTTTGGGGAGGTACCTGGTAGGTTCATTGATCATTTGTGTGAGATTGAGGACATCAAGTTTAGATTGTAGGATGGCTGGGGTGTTAAGCATGTTCCAGTTTAGGTCGCCTAGCAGCACGAACTCTGAAGATAGATGGGGGGCAATCAGTTCACATATGGTGTCCAGAGCACAGCTGGGGGCAGAGGGTGGTCTATAGCAGGCGGCAACGGTGAGAGACTTGTTTTTAGAGAGGTGGATTTTTAAAAGTAGAAGTTCAAATTGTTTGGGTACAGACCTGGATAGTAGGACAGAACTCTGCAGGCTATCTTTGCAGTAGATTGCAACACCGCCCCCTTTGGCAGTTCTATCTTGTCTGAAAATGTTGTCGTTTGGAATTAAAATGTCTGAATTTTTGGTGGTCTTCCTAAGCCAGGATTCAGACACAGCTAGAACATCCGGGTTGGCAGAGTGTGCTAAAGCAGTGAATAGAACAAACTTAGGGAGGAGGCTTCTAATGTTAACATGCATGAAACCAAGGCTATTACGGTTACAGAAGTTGTCAAAAGAGAGCGCCTGGGGAATAGGAGTGGAGCTAGGCACTGCAGGGCCTGGATTCACCTCTACATCGCCAGAGGAACATAGGAGGAGTAGAATAAGGGTACGGCTAAAAGCTATGAGAATTGGTCGTCTAGAACGTCTGGAACATAGAGTAAAAGGAGGTTTCTGGGGGCGATAAAATAGCATCAAGGTATAATGTACAGACAAATGTATGGTACCTCCTACTGTACCTACCTCCTGGCCCCTCTCATACGCAACAGTCCCAGCTCTCACGTCATCCACACCCCCAGCCTGACTGAGGCTGGGATTCAAATGACACCCTGTTCTCTATGTCAGGAGTGATCAACCTTAACCTGGTCCTGGATCTGTTTGTGCTGTCTTCCAACTCCTGTGGTCATGACAGGGTTGGTTACACAGCTCCAACACATCTGGGACCAGACTAGGTCAACTCTCCTTCTGGAGAGCAAATGAGAGTACAGGTGTTTTTCTCCAGCCCAGCTGTAACGATTCAGCTACAAGCAATCGGTAAGCTGTTATTTTCTAGAATCAGGTAGAACTAGAATTTTTAGCAGGTAGAATAGGTTTGGAGGAACATCTTGTTGGCCAGTCTATCTTGTTGGCCAGTCCTATAAGACACTTCTATTTGGAGCCCTGTGCTGCTCTGAAGAAAAGTAATCTGTTATATATGTTGTTATAGAGCCTGTGTTCTGAGGTCCTGAACCTATGGTACCTGACACTCCATTACGTTTTGGTCCAAATCTCTCCACTTGACATACAGCACGTAGTGGCTGTCTGGGACCAACATGAATCATGAAGTATATGTGTGTGACATCCTTGTGCAAGTTAATTATTATTCACACCCCCTGAGTGGGCCTATAAATTACATTTACATAGCTAAGCTAGCATATGTGGTCAGTGTAATTATATGTGGGGTGAAAACTATAATGAGTCAGGCCATTTGCATGTGTTACTCTCCAAGTTAATTGTTGAGGGGGATAGAGGGCAGCATTTGGAATTTTGGATGAAAAGCATGACTGGCCAGACACGTAGCAGGCGAAACCCAGAGGACAAACCATTCAGATTTATTTTTTTTGAGGTCACTCTCTTTTCAATGAGGTTTCATTGGGAATTTCTAAGGGACCGTCTTGCAGTTCCTACCGCTTCCACTGGATGTCAGCAGTCTTTAGAAATTGGTTGAGGATTTTCCTTTGTGTAATGGAGAAGTACGGCTGTTCAGAACAAGGGTAACTTGAAGTGTACTGTTAGATAGAGGCACATGACCAGAAAGCTAGCTACAGATTGTTTTTCTCCTGTATTGAACACAGATCATCCCGTCTTCAATTTTATCGATTATTTACGTTAAAAAAATACCTAAAGTTATATTACAAAAGTAGTTTGAAATGTTTTGGCAAAGTTTACAGGTAACTTTTGAGATATTTTGTAGTCACGTTGCGCAAGTTGGAACAGGTGTTTTTCTGGATCAAGCGCACCAAATAAATTGACATTTTGGATATATATCGACGGAATTAATCAAACAAAATTACCATTTGTGATGTTTATGGGACATATTGAAGTGCCAACAAAAGAAGCTCGTCAAAGGTAAGGCATGAATTATATTTTTATTTCTGTGTTTTGTGTCGCACCTGCAGGGTTGAAATATGCTTTTCTCTCTTTGTTTACTATGGTGCTATCCTCAGATAATAGCATATTTTGCTTTTGCCGAAAAGCCTTTTTTAAATCTGACATGTTGGCTGGATTCACAACAAGTGTAGCTTTAATTTGCTATCTTGCATGTGTGATTTCATGAAAGTTTGAGTTTTATAGTAATTTATTTGAATTTGGCGCTCTGCATTTTCACTGGCTTTTGGCCAGGTGGGCGTCCCACATATCCCAGAGAGGTTTTTAAGGTTGGAGATAAATCAATCTCTCCCGCTGCTCTGCCACAACCTGGCTGTTGCGTCATCAACCTTTACAATATATTTGTATTTATTTATGATTAAGAATTATTTCAGAGCAGAAACGGTTGGTGTTTTTATCGTTAAGATGAGACAGTATTTTTTTCACAGTATGACAACATGCTTTTCTCATCTCCTGTAGTCTTTCTTTTCTACTGTTCTCTTCTCCCTAATTGGCTAATTGGTAATGGTTACAACTAACTGCGGGAAAGAGGGAAATGAGTCTGATGCATGTGATTGGCTGAGATCTGTTGGGACCAGGACCACTTTGTTTTCTCTGCGTGAGGGCAGCGTAGCCGGGACGGAGCATAAGAGGGGGTCTGAGTCCCTGACAGGATGGAATCAGCGGTATTCACGCTCTCCTGTGGAGGAACACAAATACAATAGAGAGAATAAAGAAAGGAAGAGAGAGGTGGGTGGGAAGGGGAGATGGAGAAAAGGTGGAACTGGTGGAGAGAGAGACAGGGAGGGACAGAGAGGCGGGAGAGAGGGAGAGACGCAAGAGAGAGGGACATGAGAGAGAGGGATGCGAGAGAATAGGACGCGAGAGAGAGGGACATGAGAGAGAGGGACACGAGAGTGAGCGACGCGAGAGAGAAGGACGTGAGAGATAGGGACGCGAGAGAGGGGCGAGAGAGAAGGATGCGAGAGACAAGGATGCGAGAGAGAGGGACGCGAGAGAGAGGGATGCTAGAGAGAGATGTGCGAGAGAGACATGAGAGAAGAGAGACACGAGAGACAGAGGGATGAGAGAGAGAGAGAGAGAGAGAGAGAGAGAGAGAGATGCGCGAGAGAAGGAGAGAGTGGGAGAGTATTTGTGTGTGTTTGTGTGTGTGTTTATGTATGTTAGGGTTACTACTCTGGAGACGACACATTAAAGGTCACTGGATTTTCTTCCACCATAAAGTAAATACATGAACAGTTAGGAAAAATGTGTTTAAGCTGTGAAACATTGACAAGTGTTTACAATATCAAGAGCCACTGAAAACAACATTGTATCCAGTTTTCCATGGAAAAATCTGCATGTTTACAAGGGGTTGAGATTTTAAAAGAAGAGCTTCAATTCACAGAAGCACCTTGAGGTTGACGTTTTACCAAAGAAAAGGTTTCTCATGAACAACAACAGTCCCCATTGCAGAGTTGCACAAGTACTAGGTGATGTTGATGATATGACATGGTACTAGTATTGAGAGAAGAAAAGAGCTATAGACCACAGTAATGACAGAGCTATATGTCACAGTAATGACAGAGCTATATGTCACAGTGATGACAGAGCTATAGACCACAGTAATGAGAGAGCTATAGACCACAGTAATGACAGAGCTATAGACCACAGTAATGACAGAGATATAGACCACAGTAATGACAGAGCTATAAGCCACAGTGATGACAGAGCTATAGACCACAGTAATGACAGCACTATAGACCACAGTAATAACAGAGCTATAGACCACAGTAATGACAGCGCTATAGACCACAGTAATGACAGAGCTATAGACCACAGTAATGACAGAGATATAGACCACAGTAATGACAGAGCTATAAGCCACAGTGATGACAGAGCTATAGACCACAGTAATGACAGCGCTATAGACCACAGTAATGACAGAGCTATAGACCACAGTAATGACAGAGATATAAACCACAGTAATGACAGAGCTATAGACCACAGTAATGACAGCGCTATAGACCACAGTAATGACAGAGCTATAGACCACAGTAATGACAGAGCTATAGACCACAGTAATGACAGAGCTATAGACCACAGTAATGACAGCGCTATAGACCACAGTAATGACAGAGCTATAGACCACAGTAATGACAGAGCTATAGACCACAGTTATGACAGAGCTATAGACCACAGTAATGAAAGAGCTATAGACCACAGTAATGACAGAGCTATAGACCACAGTAATGACAGAGCTAGACCACAGTAATGAGAGAGCTATAGACCACAGTAATGATAGAGCTATAGACCACAGTAATGACAGAGCTATAGACCACAGTAATGACAGAGCTATAGACCACAGTAATGACAGAGCTATAGGCCACAGTAATGACAGAGCTATAGACCACTGTAATCTTTGTGGGCTATACTCAGCCTTGTCTCAGGATGGTAAGTTGGTGGTTGAAGATATCCCTCTAGTGGTGTGGGGGCTGTGCTTTGGCAAAGTGGGTGGGGTTATATCCTTCCTGTTTGGCCCTGTCCGGGGGTGTCCTCGGATGGGGCCACAGTGTCTCCTGACCCCTCCTGTCTCAGCCTCCAGAGCTATAGACCACAGTAATGACAGAGATATAGAACACAGAAATGACAGAGCTATAGACCACAGTAATGACAGAACCAGTGCTTAACTTCACTTCCGGATGAAAAGCATGCCCATAGTAAATTGCCTGCTGCTCAGGCTCAGAAGCCTTTGGATAGAAAACACTACAGTTTCTAAAACGGTTAAAATAATGTCTGTTAGTATAACAGAATTGATTTGGCAGGCAAAAACCTGAGAAAAATCCATCCAGGAAGTGGTATTATTTTTATGTTTGTAGTTTTCTATTGAATCCCATTACAGGATCCATTGACTTAGGACTCAAATGGCACTTCTTATGGCTTCCACTAGATGTCAACAGTCTTTAGAAATTGTTTCAGGCTTGTATTCTGAAAAATGAGGGAGTAAGACCAGTCTGAATGAGTGGACCCTACAGTGTCCCAGAGCTTTTTCATGCGTGCGACCGAGAGCGCGCCTTTCTTGTTTACCTTTTATATTGACAACGTTATTGTCCGGTTTAAATATTATTGATTATTATGACTAAAAACAACCCGAGGATGAATATAAACATTGTTTGACATGTTTCTATGAACTTTACGGATACTATTTGGATTTTACGCCTGCCTGTTGTGACTGCATTTGAGCCTGTGGATTACTGAACAAAACGCAAACATAATGGAGGTTTTTGGATATAAACATGGACTTTATCGAACAAAACAAACATTTATTGAGTAAATGGGAGTCTGTGAGTGCAACCATAAGAAGATCATCAAAGATAAGTGATTAATTTTATCACTATTTCTGTGTAACTCCTCTACTTGGCTGGTTACTGTTTGTAATGATTTGTCAGCTGGGCGCTGTTCTCAGATAATTGCATGGTTTGCTTTTGCCATAAAGCCTTTTTGAAATCTGACACCGTGGTTGGTTTAACAATAAGTTCATCTTTAAACCCATGTATAACACGTGTATGTTTTATGAATTCTATGAATATAATTTGTATTTCTGTTTTTGAATTTGGAGCTCTGGAAATTCACTGGATGTTGGCCAGGTGGGGCGTACCCTAGTGGGGTTAAAGACGCACTTCAGGATCTTAAGCACAACAAATTCTTAACATATAGTGCTAATTGGATTCATAACATATCATACAAACTGGATTCATAAGATATCATACAAACTGGATTCATACCATATCATACAAACTGGATTCATTACATGTCATGCTAACTGGATTCATACCATATCATACAAACTGGATTCATTACATATCATACAAACTGGATTCATTACATATCATACAAACTGGATTCATTACATATCATACAAACTGGATTCATTACATATCATACAAACTGGATTCATTACATATCATACAAACTGGATTCATACCATATCATACAAACTGGATTCATTACATATCATACAAACTGGATTCATTACATATCATACAAACTGCAAAAAAATGAATACTAATAATATTAATGCGGGTTGTAACATCCTACTGTTGGAAAGGGACTAATCAACTTGAGAGTGTTTTAGTATGTTTATAGTCGTTTAACAAAGGGGTCCTGTCTCTGAGATGTTTCCATAAGAGTGAGATTAGATGCATGCGTCAGAGCTAATAGATTGTAAACTACTGCCCTACGACGCTATCTTATAGCTTGACTGTTAAATATCATTATATTCTCTCAATATGTTACAGCTTCACTGTTAAATATCCTTATATTCAAATAAAATCTGATCAAATTTATTTATAGCCCTTCGTACATCAGCTGATATCTCAAAGTGCTGTACAGAAACCCAGCCTAAAACTCCAAACAGCAAGCAATGCAGGTGTAGAAGGACGGTGGCTAGGAAAAACTCCCTAGAAAGGCCAGAACCTAGGAAGAAACCTAGAGAGGAATCAGGCTATGAGGGGTGGCCAGTCCTCTTCTGGCTGTGCCGGGTGGAGATTATAACAGAACATGGCCAGATGTTCAAATGTTCATAAATGACCAGCATGGTCAAATAATAATAATCACAGTAGTTGTCGAGGGTGCAGCAAGTCAGCACCTCAGGAGTAAATGTCAGTTGGCTTTTCATAGCCGATCATTAAGAGTATCTCTACCATTCCTGCTGTCTCTAGAGAGTTGAAAACAGCAGGTCTGGGACAGGAAGCACGAATTAGAGAGAGCATACTTAAATTCACACAGGACACCGGATAAGATAGGAGAGGAACTCCAGATATAACAAACTGACCCTAGCCCCCCGACACATAAACTACTGCAGCATAAATACTGAGGGGTCAGGAGACACTGTGGCCCCATCCGATGATACCCCCGGACGTGGCCAAACAGGAAGGATATAACCCCACACACTTTGCCAAAGCACAGCCCCCACACCACTAGAGGAATATCTTCAACCACCAACTTAACATCCTGAGACAAGGCCAAGTATAGCCCACAAAGATCTCCGCCACGGCACACCCAAGGAGTGGCGCCAACCCAGACAGGAAGATCATGTCAGTGACTCAACCCACTCAAGTTATGCACCCCTCCTAGGGACGGCATGAAAGAGCACCGGTAAGTCAGTGACTCAGCCCCTGTAATAGGGTTAGAGGCAGAGAATCCCAGTGGAGAGAGGGGAACCGGCCTGGCAGAGACAGCAAGGGTGGTTCGTTGCTCCAGAGCCTTTCCGTTCACGTTCACAATCAATCATATGACACACTGAAGAGATGAGTCTTCAGTAAAGACTTAAAGGTTGAGACCGAGTCTGCGTCTCTCACATGGGTAGGCAGACCATTCCATAAAAATTGGAGCTCTGTAGGAGAAAGCCCTGCCTCCAGCTGTTTGCTTAGAAATTCTAGGGACAATTAGGAGACCTGTGTCGTGTGACCGTAGCGTACGTGTAGGTATGTACGGCAGGACCAAATCAGAACGATAGGTCGGAGCAAGCCCATGTAATGCTTTGTAGGTCAGCAGTAAAACCTTGAAATCAGCCCTTGCCTTGACAGGAAGCCAGTGTAGGGAGGCTAGCACTGGAGTAATATAATCAAATGTTTTGGTTCTAGTCAGGATTCTAGCAGCCAGAACAGAATATCTCTTTGTTTCTTGGGACCTAGAACAAGCATCTCTGTTTTGTTCGTGTTTAAAAGTAGAAAGTTTGCAGCCATCCACTTCCTTATGTCTGAAACACAGGCTTCTAGCGAGGGCAAATTTGGGGCTTCACCATGTTTCATTCAAATGTACAGCTGTGTGTCATCCGCATACCAGTGAAAGTTAACATTATGTTTTTGAATGACATCCCCAAGAGGTAAAATATATAGTGAAAACAATAGTGGTCCTAAAATGGAACCTTGAGGAACACCGAAATGTACAGTTGATTTGTCAGAGGACAAACCATTCACAGAGATAAACTGATATCTTCCCGACAGATAAGATCTTAACCAGGCCAGAACTTGTCCATGTAGACCAATTTGGGTTTCTAATCTCTCCAAAAGAATGTGGTGATCAATGGTATCAAAAGCAGTAGTAAGGTCTAGGAGCATGAGGACAGATGCAGAGCCTCGGTCTGATGCCATTAAAAGGTCATTTACCACCTTCACAAGTGCAGTCACAGTGCTCTGATGGAGGCTAAAACCAGACTGAAGCATTTCGTATACATTGTTTGTCTTCAGGAAGGCAGTGAGTTGCTGAACAACAGCTTTTTCAAAAAACATTTAGAGAGGAATGGAAGAGTCGATATAGGCCGATAGTTTTTTATATTTTCTGGGTCAAGGTTTGGCTTTTTCAAGAGATGCTTTATTACTGCCACTTTTAGTGAGTTTGGTACACATCTGGTGGATAGAGAGACATTTATTATGTTCAACATAGGAGGGCCAAGCACAGGAAGCAGCTCTTTCAGTAGTTTAGTTGGAATAGGGAAAGTATGCAGCTTGAAGGTTTAGAGGCCATGATTATTTTCATCATTGTGTCAAGAGATATAGTACTAAAACACTTGAGTGTCTCTCTTGATCCTAGGTCCTGGCAGAGTTGTGCTGACTCAGGACAACTGAGCTTTGAAGGAATACGCAGATTTAAAGAGGATTCCGTAATTTGCTTTCTAATGATCATTATCTTTTCCTCAAAGAAGTTCATGAATTTATTACTGCTGAAGTGAAAGCCATCCTCACTTGGGGAAT
Organism: Oncorhynchus kisutch; assembly: GCF_002021735.2. Lineage (NCBI taxonomy): Eukaryota > Metazoa > Chordata > Actinopteri > Salmoniformes > Salmonidae > Oncorhynchus > Oncorhynchus kisutch. The sequence continues at coordinate 7,282,537 of NW_022261983.1, forward strand.
GCTGCTTTTTAGTTAGCTTTGCAACAGTATCAAAAAGACATTTCGGATTGTTCTTATTTTCCTCAATTAAGTTGGAAAAATAGGATGATCGAGCAGCAGTGAGGGCTCTTCAATACTGCATGGTACTGTCTTTCCAAGCTAGTCGGAAGACTTCCAGTTTGGTGTGGCACCATTTCTGTTCCAATTTTCTGGAAGCTTGCTTCAGAGCTCGGGTATTTTCTGTATACCAGGGAGCTATTTTCTAATGACAAATGTTTTTAGTTTTTAGGGGTGCAACTGCATCTAGGGTATTGCACAAGGTTAAATTGAGTTCCTCAGTTAGGTGGTCAACTGATTTTTGTCCTCTGACATCATTGGGTAGGCACAGAGAGTCTGGAAGGGCATCAAGGAATCTTTGTGTTGTCTGGAAATTTATAGCACGACTTTTGATGCTCCTTGGTTGGGGTATCAGCAGATTATTTGTTGCAATTGCAAGCGTAATAAAATGGTGGTCCGATAGTCCAGGATTATGAGGAAAAACATTAAGATCCCAACATTTATTCCATGGAACAAAACTAGGTCCAGAGTATGACTGTGACAGTGAGTAGGTCCAGAGACATGTTGGACAAAACCCATTGAGTCGATGATGGCTCTGAAAGCCTTTTGGAGTGGGTCTGTGGACTTTTCCATGTGAATATTAAAGTCACCAAAGATTTGAATATTATCTGCTATGACTACAAGGTCCAATAGGAATTCAGGGAACTCAATGAGGAAAGCTGTATATGGCCCAGGAGGCCTGTAAACAGTAGCTATACAAAGTGATTGAGTAGGCTGCATAGATTTCATGACTAGAAACTCAAAATACGAAAACATCATTTTTTTTTGTAAATTGAAATTTGCTATCATAAATGTTAGCAACACCTCCGCCTTTGCGGGATGCACGGGGGATATGGTCACTAGTGTAAGCAGGAGGTGAGGCCTCATTTAACACAGTAAATTCATGAGGCTTAAGCCATGTTTCAGTCAGGCCAATCACATCAAGATTATGATCAGTGATTAGTTAATTGACTATAACTGCCATTGAAGTTAGGGATCTAACATTAAGTAGCCTATTTTGAGATGTGAGGTATCACGATCTCTTTCAATAATGGCAGGAATGGAGGTCTTTATCCTAGTGAGATTCCTAAGGTGAACACCGCCATGTTTAGTTTTGCCCAACCTAGGTCGAGGCACAGACACTGTCTCAATGGGGATTATGGGGATAGCTGAGCTGACTACACTGACTGTGCTTGTGGCAGACTCCACTAAGCTGACAGGCTGGCTAACAGCCTGCTGCCTGGCCTGCACCCTATTTCATTGTGGAGCTAGAAGAGTTAGAGCCCTGACTATGTTGGTAGATAAGATGAGAGCACCCCTCCAGCTAGGAGGGAGTCCATCACTCACAGCAGGCTAGGCTTGGTCCTGTTTGTGGGTCCCAGAAAGAGGGCCAATTATCTACAAATTATGTATTTTGGGAGGGGCAGAAAACAGTTTTCAACCAGCGATTGAGTTGTGAGACTCTGCTGTAGAGCTCATCACTCCCCCTAACTGGGAGGGGGCCAGAGACAATTACTCGATGCCGACACATCTTTCTAGCTGATTTACACTCCGAAGCTATGCTGCGCTTGGTGACCTCTGACTGTTTCATCCTAACATTGTTGGTGCCGACGTGGATAACAATATCCCTATACTCTCTACAGTTTGAGCTTAGGCCAGCAACATCTTCAGATTATCCTTAACGTCGCTAGCCCTGCCCCCTGGTAAACAGTGTATGATCGCTGGATAATTCGTTTTTAGTCTAATACTGCGGGTAATGGAGTTGCCAATGACTAGGGTTTTCAATTTGTCAGAGCTAATGGTGGGAAGCTTCGGCGTCTCAGACCCCGTAACGGGAGGAGGAGAGACCAGAGAAGGCTAGGCCTCAGACTCCGACTCGCTGCTTAATGGGGAAAACCGGTTGAAAGTTTCTGTCGGCTGAATGAGCGACACCGGTTGAGCATTCCTACAGCATTTCCCTCCAGAAACCGTGAGAAAGTTGTCTGGCTGCGGGTACCATGCGATGGGATTTATACTAACGTTACTATCTGTACTTACTGGTGACACAGATGCTGTTTCATCCTTTCCTACAATGAAATTACCCTTGCCTAACGATTGCGTCTGAAGCTGGGCTTGCAGCACAGCTATCCTCACCGTAAGGTGATCGTTCTCCAAACAGTGCTACAATGATACACAGAAGCCTATTGTGTTGGCTGAAAGTGCAAGGTGCGACTGTAATGGCTCTCGTACACACACAGGCCAGAAAAAGTTGGTCTGCTCCTCAAACATATATATACACCCAAACACACACACACACACACACACACACACACTCAAAGACCAGAAAAAGCAACAGGCCAGAAAAAAAAACAGACCAGAACAGCAAACAGGCCAGAAAAGGAAGCAGGCCAGAAAAAGAAACAGGCCAGAACAGCAAACAGGCCAGTAAAAGGAGGTCCGCTCCTCAAACACACACACAGGCAGACATACACACACACACACACACACACACACAGGCCAGAAAAGGCTGCAGGCCAGTAAAAGCAGGCCCGCTCCTTCTCTTCTCTCCAGCTCCACATACAATTGAAGTCGGAAGTTCACATACACCTTAGCCAAATACATTTAAACTCAGTTTTTCACAATTCCTGACATTTAATTCCAGTAAAAATTCCCTGTTTTAGGTCAGTTAGGATCACCACTTTATTTTAAGAATGTGAAATGTCAGAATAATACTAGAGAGAATTATTTATTTCAGCTTTTATTTCTTTCATCACATTCCCAGTGGGTCAGAAGGTTACATACACTCAATTAGTATTTGGTAGCATTGCCTTTAAATTGTTTAACTTGGGTCGAACATTTCAGGTAGCCTCCCACAAGCTTCCCACAATAAATTGGGTGAATTTTGGCCCATTCCTCTTGACAGAGCAGGTGTAACTGGGTCAGGTTTGTAGGCCTCCTTGCTCGCACACGCTTTTTCAGTTTTGCCCACAAATTCTCTATAGGATTAAGTTCAGGGCTTTGTGACGGCCACTCCAATACCTTGACTTTGTTGTCCTTAAGCCATTTTGTCACAACTTGGAAGTATGCTTGGGGTCATTGTCCATTTGGAAGACCCATTTGCAACTAAGCTTTAATTCCTGACTGATATCTTGAGTTGCTTCAATATCTCCACATAATTTACCTGCCTCATGATGCCATCTTTTTTGTGAAGTGCACCAGTCAGCAAAGCAGCAAAGCACCCCCACAACATGATATTGCCACGCCTATGCTTCACTGTTGGGATGGTGTTCTTCGGCTTGCAAGCCTCCACCTTTTTCCTCCAAACATAACGATGGTCATTATGGCCAAACAGTTCTATTTTTGTTTAATCAGACCAGAGGACATTTCTCCAAAAGGTACGATCTTTGTCCGCATGTGCAGTTGCAAATCGTAGTTTGTTTTTTTATGGCGGTTTTGGAGCAGTGGCTTCTTCCTTGCTGAGTGGCCTTTCAGGTTATGTCGATATAGGACATGTTTTACTGTGGATATAGATACTTTTATACCTGTTTCTTCCAGCATCTTCACAAGGTCCTTTGCTGTTGTTCTGCGATTGATTTGCACTTTTCACACCCAAGTACGTTCATATCTAGGAGACAGAACGCGTCTCCTTCCTGAGCGGTATGACGTCTGCGTGGTCCCATGGTGTTTATACTTGCGTACTATTGTTTGTACAGATGAACACCTTCAGGTGTTTGGAAATAGCTCCCAATGAAGAACCATACTTGTGAAGGTCTACAATTTTTTTTCTGTGGTCTTGGCTGATTTATTTTGATTTTCCAATGATGTCAAGCAAAGAGGCACTGAGTTTGAAGGTAGGCCTTGAAATCCAGCAACAGGTACACCTCCAATTGACTCAAATGATATCTATTAGCCTTTCAGAAGCTTCTAAAGCCATGACATCATTTTCTGGAATGTTCCAAGTTGTTTAAAGGCAGTCATCTTAGTGTATGTATACTTCTGACCCACTGAAATGTGATACAGTGAATTATATGTGAAATAGTCTGCCTGTATACAATTGTTGGAAAAATGACTTGTGTCATGCACAAAGTAGATGTCCTAACCGACTTGCTAAAACTTTAGTTTGTTATCAAGAAATTTGTGGAGTGGTTGAAAAACGGGTTAATGACATCAACCTATGTCAATGTAAACTTCCGACTTCAACTGTAAGTGTTTCTGATAGTTTCCCATGGAAATGGATTCTGGGAAGAAATGTAGCAGGCGTATCATGTGTCATGATGTAATGCTCCGCTATAATCAGTCTCCACTTAGTCTCCTCCCCATGCTATCCCTGCTGCTGCTGTACTATGGTGTGTAAAATTGCATAAAAGACATGTTCATCCTCTTTGCATGGAATGAATGCTTGACCCATTGAAACTGTCCACACAATCAAATCGACCTCTTAAAGCTGGCATCAATAGTGGTTGAAACTGCCATATCCGTTTGTGATATTACAACAACAAAGACATTATTTCAAACAAGGAACAGTTTTCTTTCCCTCTGACATCATTCCACATGATTGTACATGTGGTAGAACAGCTGAGTATGTACGACAACATGTTTAACCATGATGCTGGATGCTTGAATTTTAGGACCCTTTGCGGTACAAAATAATATTTGAGAAATCATTGAGTTTGGCCTTTACGACTGTAGCCCATAAAAAACACACTGAATAACACATTCATAAATGGCAAATAACATATTAAAACAAATCAGGTTTTGAAGTGTCTGTCCTATATCTAGTAGATAATATGAAAACTCACAAAATATTTTTGTTTTTTTTGGACACATATTTTACCTCCGTACGTCCATTCATTTGTATGGGTTACCTTCAGACGAGTCATCTTTCCATGGTGGTCATATTAGTTGACACGTGGTATATGTCACGCTGCAATCACAGAGATACTATGCAGATGATGTTCAAGTACATGTGGTCCTTGTAGCATGGAATGAATGCTTGAAACATTAACACTGTCAGTCACAGTACCAGTCACACTCAGGGGTTTTCTTCCTCAATTCATCTGAAGAGGATATGTTTGGGAGACATTACTATAGCAACATCCACCCCAGGTATGTCACAAAGCTGTGGTTGGAGGGTACAGAACATGAAGACAAGGGTGTAAATTTGTGTTGCATATTTGGGGGTTCAGTGTCAATGGGTTTCGGGGTGTCAACACCCCTCTGTTTTTTTTAATAGATGTGAAATTTCTGTTTCAACAACCAAATGCAATCAGAATGCAGGCAACAACATTTGTCATAACACAGTCAGCAGTCAGCAAAGACGAGGAGTTGAGACAGATAGTTTGAATCTGTGTGCGATGTACTTTACCAAACTGCCTTATAACTCAAGTTCCATATTCTCACCAATGGCAGTGTTCTCTCTCCCTCTCTCTACTGCCTGTCTTTGACCCCTGCCATAATCATATTACCAAATACCATTATAATAAAATGAAAATGGCTGGGCTAAGGTCACTAACTGACCTATTGAGTGCTGCTCATCTGAAACTGCAGTTAAAAATGAAAAAGGGGAAGACCCAGAAGCTATGCTAGCTTTGATGCTAGCTCCGTTCGTCTAGCTAGCAAACATTAGCCTAGCTAAAGTAGCCAACCTAACATTGCATGCATCGGTATCACTCGGTATAGAACTCTTTTTACACAATATCATCTTATCGCCAATCGTTTGATAGTTACACAACAACATAAGAATACATTTATTAAATGTTCATGAACTTTTACTCTTTTTAAACTTTCAAAACATGTAAACATTGGAGTGCTCGTGAATATAGTTCCCTCTCCTCAGCAAACATCCACAAAGAGAAAGAGACCTGGTAGTGTGTGCTGCTGAACTGTAACTGCAGACCAAAGCAATAGATCCCAGACCGATGAAAAGGGAAAGAGAGGAGAAATTGCCCATTTCTCTGTTTTCCTTTCCTTTCCTTTAACACAGACAGCCTGCTGCCTCTGGGGACCGTGGGCAACCAAAAGTGTATTTGGCGGCGGGGATCCAATCATAAAAGGAGCAACCGAGTCACTGTGGTGCAAAGCCTCATAAAGCCAGTAGCTGCCTGGCACTTTACAGTGTGGATTTTTTTCCAATCAATAAAACTCATCATGGTATATTATTGAGGGGGTCAAACTGACCTGTTTCTAATTTTGAGGGGTCATGATACCCCCATCCCCCCGCCAGTTATGCCCCTGCAGGGAGGCCTATTGTCGTCACAGTCTTTATGTTGGTGACACAGCTGACATTGAGAAGTACATCAAGGTCCTGTTCAATAAGCATCAAAGGGAAGAAAATAAACTCAAACAGGGAGGGACCCATCTGTACTTGTTTAAAAATAAATGCTCATTTATTTTTCTATAGCAAAAAATGTTTTCAAAAGCTCTGTGCCTAATGAACACAACCCTGTTAAAGAAGCAGCCTGTCAGATCTGGTCAGGGAGCATCCTACTCCAGATTATTGGGACCACTTAATTAGCAGCTATTCCTGGGATTCGGAAACGACCATGCCTGCAGTTACATCAGATCACTTTGACACAGCGACAACAAAAGACAATGGTGTCTGTGGTGTTATGAAACGTTGGTCTTAGCTGACTTCAGTAGGGTTATTATGTGTTTCCTTCCAGTTGGTTGGTACATGAGATACACTCTTTCAGAAAAAGGGGAACCCTTTTTGGTTCCAGGTAGAACACTTTTGGGTTCAGTGTAGAACCCTCTGGGAAAGGGTTCTACATCAAATCCTATCAATCAAATACAATTTCATTTCTCACATACAGTGAAATGCTTACTTATGGGCTTTTCCCAACAATGCAGAGAGAAAGAAAAAAGTAAAATAGCAAAATAGCAAAAGTAATAATAAATACACAATGAGTAACGATGATGTGGCTATATGTAACTAGGAACAAAGTGGAAGATAATAAACAATAGCAGCAGCATATGTGATTTAGTGCAAAAACAGTCAATGCAGATAGTCGCAGAAAGGGTAGCTATTTGGTTAAATATTGAACTAACTATTTCGCAGTCACATGGCATGGGGGTAGAAGCTGTTCAGGGTCCTGTTAGTTCCAGACTTCGATACCACTTGCCGTGCGGTAGCAGAGATAACAGTCTATGATTTGGGTCACTGGAGTATTTGACAATTTGTTGTGCCTTCCTCTGACACCACCTGGTATAGAAGTCCTGAATGGCAGGGAGCTAGGCTCAGGTGATGTACTGGGCCTTACGCATTACCCTCTCTAGTGCCTTGCGGTCGGATGTTAATCAGTTGCCATACCAAGCGGTGATGCAGCCGGCCAAGATGCTCTCAATGGTGCAGCAGTATAACTTTTTGATGATCTGAGGGCCCATGCCAAATCTTTTCATCCTCCAGTAGGGGAAGAGGTGTTGCCGTGGCCTTTTCACTTTTCACTTCTGTTGTGTGTGGACCATAATAGATCCTCAGTGATGTGGACACCAAGGAACTTGAAGCTCTCGACCCGCTCCACTGCAGCTCCATTGATGTGAATGGGGGGCGTGCTCATCCCTCCATTTCTTGTAGTCCCTGATCCATTCCTATGTCTTTTTGAGGGAAGGGAAGGGAAAGGTTGATGTCCTGGCACCACACTGACACTTCTCTGATCTTCCTATAGGCTGTCTCATTGTCGTCTGTGATCAGGCCCACAACTGTCATTTTGTCTGCAAATGTAATGATGGTGTTGGAGTTGTGCATGGCCACACAGTTGTGGGTGAACAGGGAGTACACAAGAGGTCTATAAGCATGCACCTCTGAGGGGCCCCCGTGTTTAGGGTGAGCGTGGCAGATGTGTTGTTGCCTACCCTCACCTCCTGGGGGCAGGCCACCAGGAAATCCATTCTCACATAGGTGTTACTTTTGTCCAGGTGGTAAAGGGCCGTGTGAAGTGCAATAGAGATTGTGTCATCTGTGGATCTGTTGGGCCGGTATGCGAATTATAGTGGGTCCAGGGTGTATGGGTTGATGGTGTTGATGTGAGCCATGACCAGCCTTTCAAATCATTTAATGGTTACATATGTGAGTTCAGCAGGGCAGTAGTTATTTAGATACATTACCTTTGTGTTCTTGGGCACAGGGACTATGGTTGTTTGCATGAAACATGTAGGTATTACAGACTGGGTCAGGGAGAGGCACCACTCCTCCAGGCTGAATGCCCACTTTAGCCCGGCACCTCCCTAGCGCAGGCACAGGTCAAACCGGGCTGTGGGAGAGCACTGGAGATCTGGTGCTTACCACGTGCACCTCTCCTTGTTGCTGCATGCCCACTTTAGCCCGGCACGTGCGGGAGGCTGGAACAGGCCACACTGGGTTCTCCTGGCGAACTGAGGATACCGTGCGAAGAGCTGGCGCGGGATTAACCAGGCCGAGGAGGCGCACTGGAGACCAGGAGCGCTGAGCCGGGACCACCCTACCTGGCTGGATACCTGTCTTTACGTGGCAGGTACGGAGAGCATATACTGCACGCACCTGGCTGTGACTTTGCACTGAAGGCACGGTGTGTAAAACCGGAAAACATGGCACTGGAACCATGACCAACTCCGCTCGCCCCGCTCGCCAACCCGTGTGCCCCCCCCCTGCCTCTCGTGCTCCCGTCTCTGCCGTACCTCCTGATCTCTCTATCTGCCTCCGCCTGTTTCCATGGCAGGCTTTTGTCGCCTGCCATGATCTCCTCCCATGTCCACCATGTCCTAAACACCCTTCTCTCCCGTGCCCAGGATCCCTTCTCCTCCTGTCCACGCTGCTTGGTCCTTCTTTGGTGGGGTGTTCTGTAACGATCGTCGTCGGAATGAGACCAAAGCGCAGCGTTGAAATTGTTCATATTTAATGTTCACAAAAAACACTCAAACTAAATAACAAACGGAGTAAACGAAAACGCTTATAGCCTACACAGATCGTTGAGTACAGTCTTAGTCTATGTGTGTCTATGTGTACGTGGGTGTGTGTGTGTGTGTGTGTGTGTGTGTGTGTGTGTGTGTGTGTGTGTGTGTGTGTGTGTGTGTGTGTGTGTGTGTGTGTGTGTGTGTGTGTGTATGCAATACATCATACTACCTTCCTCGACCGATGACTTGAAGTTGTGTCAACCCAGAAGGACCATCATTATTTGCACAGCAGGTTTTACTAAGTAGAGGCAGCCAGTGATGGTAAAAGGTCAGCTCTGATCGCTGTGTTCGCCGGTCGCGTTGAGATAAGAAACCATCCCCATAGTTTCAATGCATGTTTCCACAAAAGGTGGGAAAACTGTATTTTAAAAAAGGTGGGTAAACTGTGTTTAATTGCATTTACTCTCCACTACACCACTGGAGACAGTAAGGTATATTTGCAGTATACATACATGTTTACAGTATACATGTGGGCATTTTAACATTTGACAGTGCTATTTTCTGTTCTACTAGTATTGACCACTTCTAACTCTAGCCTGAGAGGACACATTGAGGCCTTCTGTGATGAAACCCAATCAGGTTCCTCTCATCTCGCTGTGACCAGCTCCAACTCTTGTTTTGTGTAACGAGAGCGGAGTGGACAGGCCCTGTTCATTGGTCGGTAATTAGACCACTGTGTATCATCTGAAGCATCTATACAGAGACAGGTGCGGTGTGGTTCTTTAGCCAGATGCTGATATTAGACTATATGAGGCTGCTGGAACAAATAGCTGCTGGAACGTTCTCACCTAAACCCAAATGAGTAGGCTACTCCTGTCAACCTTAAGTACTGTTAATGTGTACCACATTGACCGTTCTGGTAACCTCGGAAAATAATACTGTTTTCCCATGTAATTTGTTTTGGTTACCAAGTCTACTTTTAGTTTGTCTGTGCTTCATCAGTTCCAGACACATTATAGGGCCCTTTTCAAGTTGTCTGGCTTTCTGAGATTGAACCTCTGCATTATAATACTTTTCCCTGTCTCACTTTGAGTACCAAGCCTGCTTTCAGTTGATCAGTACTTTCATCAGTTCTACATTCATATCAGTTAAGGGTTCCAGACTCATTAATAGGCCCTATGCATCATCTGTCTCAGAATGACTTTGAGGGATACTTTTATTCTTTAATCTGGAATCAATACCAATATGGTGGGACCTACAAATCCCACCGCATGTTTTATCTCTTATGCTGTAAAAATTGTATATTCTTCTCAGTAAAGCTCTTTACTCCGCACAGTTTTTTAGTAGGAGAAATATGGCCTCTGTAACAGATTTCCTCCTCTTCGTCTGAGGAGGAGGAAGGATCGGACCACAGCGCAGCGTGGTAAGTGTTCATGATGATTTTTATTTCAAACTCGGAACACTAAACAGAAAATAACAACGTGAATTTACAAAAACCGAAACAGTACCGTGTGGCCAAAACACTCACACAGAAACAAACACCCCACAAACCCAGGCTACCTAAGTATGATTCTCAATCACGGACAACTAACAACACCTGCCTCTGATTGAGAACCATACTAGGCCGAACACAAAAACCAACATTGAAAAACAAACATAGACTGCCCACCCCAACTCACGCCCTGACCATACTAAAACAAAGAATAAATAACAGAACTATGGTCAGAACGTGACAGCCTCAAGCGATACTGAATGACCAAGACAGCTTAAAACATACAACATGAACAAACATGTTATGAGTGACAAATAGCATACATAATTATAAGTATTTTTTTAATTGGCTCTTCATTTGTTGGTGAAGGTCAACCAAACAAACAACAATCTATATGCGTCATCTATAATAGTCCTCTTTATCGAGTGGTATGGAGGGACTATGAAGCTTATGAAGCTGCTTCTTTGGTCAGGTTGAAGTGAGAATGAATGAGAGTGAAGAGAGAACAAGAGATCCTTCACCTCCTTGTCTTCTCATCTTGACCGTCACCTTGACCTCTCCACCAACCACCCACCTCGTCTGTTGCACAGTGTGCTTTTTGTTATCTCAGTAAAAAAGAATATTCATCCCAAGACCTTGAGCCATTTTCTACATGTTCACTATATGACACGTACTATATCAGTTTAGACCTGTGATGTGAAATGTGAATGCAAGTTGCGTTCATCAGATCATGCGTGATAGTGTGTATATTTGGAAGACTTAGATTATTATTAGTTGTTTTACCATAACAGGTCTTTCTTTTTCATCACGAGACAGAGATGTCATTTAAAACACAATGTTATTGTCCAAAACGACACTCAAAAGGGAGTTGATGCTCCAATGGCCTCTTTCTCTCTGTCTCTCTCTCGCATGCACACACAAAGACACACACACACGCACATGCACACACACACATGCACACACTCGTTTCACTTCAACGCTGGCCTGCCAGTTAGCCTCTGTCCATCCCTCCATCCATTCCTCTATCCGAGTTTGATTTCCTGTTTCACTTTCTGATGACTCTGACATCATAGTTGGTAGCCTGTGTTTATATTTGGAGCGAGAAATGGGGTTAAGTTGATACAGGATGGAGGCGGCCCAGGATGGAGGGGATCGGTGCTTTGTGGATTCGATAACAGATTCAAGGGTCAGTTACAATGCAATACAAGCAAGTTTCCCTGCCGACAGTGACATTTAGTTTAGTGGGCTGGCCAGCATGAGGCCTGGTCAGACATGATAATGGATACTATATAGTGACCTGTTTAAAACAATACAGACGCAGGTGATGATAGCTATTTAAAGGTAGGTTATGTTAGGAGCAGGTGATGATAGCTATTTAAAGGTAGGTTATGTTAGGAGCAGGTGATGATAGCTATTTAAAGGTAGGCTATGTTAGGAGCAGGTGATGATAGCTATTTAAAGGTAGGTTATGTAAGGAGCAGGTGATGATAGCTATTTAAAGGTAGGTTATGTTAGGAGCAGGTGATGATAGCTATTTAAATGTAGGTTATGTTAGGAGCAGGTGATGATAGCTATTTAAAGGTAGGTTATGTTAGGAGCAGGTGATGATAGCTATTTAAAGGTAGGTTATGTAAGGAGCAGGTGATGATAGCTATTTAAAGGTAGGTTATGTTAGGAGCAGGTGATGATAGCTATTTAAAGGTAGGTTATGTTAGGAGCAGGTGATGATAGCTATTTAAAGATAGGTTATGTAAGGAGCAGGTGATGATAGCTATTTAAAGGTAGGTTATGTTAGGAGCAGGTGATGATAGCTATTTAAAGGTAGGTTATGTTAGGAGCAGGTGATGATAGCTATTTAAAGGTAGGTTATGTAAGGAGCAGGTGATGATAGCTATTTAAAGGTAGGTTATGTTAGGAGCAGGTGATGATATCTATTTAAAGGTAGGTTATGTTAGGAGCAGGTGATGATATCTATTTAAAGGTAGGTTATGTTAGGAGCAGGTATTTTCCTCCATTTTTGATCATGTTTTACATACACATTAGCCAGTTTCATCATGCAATGGTTGAAATAAGTGGTATAATATTTTGGTTTGAAGGGGCAATCTGCAGTAGCAACAGTACATTGATTTTTGGTTGTATATATTAATAACACGTACCCATTGATTCTTCAAGGATATAAATGTCTCATGAGCTCAGTTCAACTGTCGTACGCCATCAGAACCCAAAATTAGTTTTTTTTACTGCAATATCTATAAACAAAGTAAATTCTAACAAATAATGTATATCCTCAAAACATGGTTAAAACTATAATTTTGATATCATGGATACTCTGGCACCCATAAAGCAACTCTGTCTGTCTCTATAGTGACTGAACCAATCTAACAGCAATATTCATTTTACAGTAGCCTATACATTTAGGTGTTTTTTTCACCATACGGTGAAACATGGTGGTGGCCGCATCATGTTGTGGGGATGTTTTGCAGCTGCAGGGACTGGGAGACTAGTCAGGATGGAGGGAAAGATGAATGGAGCAAAGTACGGAGAGATCCTTGATGAAAACCTGCTTCAGAGTGCTCAGGACCTCAGACTGGGGTGAATGTTCACCTTCCAACATGACAACAACCCTAAGCACACAGCCAAGATAATGCAGGGGTGGCTTCGGGACAAGTCTCTGAATGTCCTTGAGTGGCCCAGCCAGAGCCCAGACTTGAACCCGATCGAACATCTCTGGAGCGACCTGAGAATAGCTGTGTAGGCACACTCCTCAGCCAACCTGACAGAGCTTGATAGGATCTGCAGAGAAGAATACATGTGTGCCAAAGCTTGTAAGGCATGGATAATCTACTGTGGGCAACTAGCCATGCCCTGCACGGCATGTTTGTGTCCATCATCATCTCTGACTGCACCGCAGAAGCCAAGGACAAATGATGGGTTGTGATCGTACAGTTGTGCTTCTACACTTACTGGTGCATACTCATACACACACTGACGCACACACACACACACACACACAGACACACACACACACATTAATGAATGATGTGGTAGCAGTGGGCACCATAAAGGGTTATTAGTTATTCAATGACCTGTCATCTATATCAAAACTGGGTCACACAATGTGTAGTGACACAGGCTGAATACGGCATTATACTATCGTCTGTCATTACCTGCAGAGCTCATATATATACAGCGGGGAAGTGGAGAAATACAACTGAAAGATATGTTTAACCTCAAAGGCCAGTCAACTGAGCAATCTGACAATGTCTGTCACTGAAGGATGCTGACAAGTGATACATCAGGAGTTCCCACACCCAAATGTCAGCATGTTCACTGGCCAGTGTGGCTGAGCGTCACCATCCTCTTACCACCAGCCTCCCCTTGGCTCGCAATTTACTGAACCATTCCGGCACAATGGAGCCTTGCTGGGTGAACCAGTTCTTGATTGTTCTGGACCTATTTCCCCACTTTAATAAAGTTAATTATGTAATTAACTTTGTGTGCTCCCTGGTGTTAGTAGATTTGTTGTGATGATGCTGTCAGTATCAAAAGGATAGGCTTAGTAGAGGGGTCCAGTGTTTCAGCACTGTGCTTAATGGTAAACGTATTGTATGGAGTGGTAGTTACTGTATTGTTCAACCCAACCTTACCCTTCGGTGGCATTAAACAACAATATATTGACCTATATAGCTTGTTTGGACAAAGGAACTGGACCATGATTGGTTCTGCAGCATGTTGTGATGACATACTGTTCAGTGACCATGAGGAAAATGCAGGCTAGTGGGAAAAGGGCTTCCTGGTGAAAATTGGCATTGCCAGCTGAAGCAGGTGTTGGCAGATGGGCACCAACTGTATCACAGACTGATGTTAAGGTTTGAGATGTACTGAGTTGTGAAATTCTTGTTCATTTTGTGTTTATTATGCACCTTTCAAAGGGTTTTACCTTTTACAAAGTCCAAGTTATATAACCAATGAATAATGCATTGACAAAGTAATGTCCTCTGTGCTGAGTAAAACATGACTGTTTCCAGGTGAATGTCCTGTTGACTTCAAAACAGCAGGTTAGAAGTAGAACTGGGTCAGAGTGAATGGATGGGGGAGAGAAGTGTTATAATGCCCCCCAGTCAGTCTAGTCACTGTTCCAGGGCTACAGAGCAGAGGATTCATCACCCCACTGCCCCAGATTCAGGAGGAGGACCTCATACTGAGCCAGTCATCAACCTGCGTGGATGGAGTTAGACAATCAGTCATGGTGAAGTCCTGGTGGCGTTCATGAATTCGTTTATGAATTCGTTTCCACAGAGGACTCAAAGTAAGGTAGTGCACCCTGTGGCTGTCTCCATGGTGACAGTGAGTTGGACGGTGGCTGCCATGTGCCGTTGCTAAGCATTGGCTTAGTTCTCGTCTCCTCTGTTCATTAGCAAGTCATATTACCATGGCTTATGGGTTGGGTTTTTGGAGAACATACATTTGGAAAGTATTTAGACCCCTTGACTTTTTTCCATATTTTATTACATTACAGCCTCATTCTAAAATGTATTCAATTGTTTTATTTTCTCATCAATCTACACACAATACCCCATAATGACAAAACAAAAACAGGTTTGCAGAAATGTTAGCTAATTTATTAAAATAAAAAAAACTGCAATATCACATTTACATAAATATTCAGACCCTTTACTTAGTACTTTGTTGAAGGAGTTACAGCCTCGAGTCTTCTTGGGTGACGCTACAAGCCTTAAAGGGTCTCCAAATAACTCACAGGATATGACATCAAAGCTTTTCCAGCTCATCAATGGCTGCCACTGTGTACAGTACATGTCCACCTGTTTAAGTAAAGCCCTTTAGCGTGGTTATAATGCCATGAATCCTGTCCCACTGTCGCAGTAAGGTCTCCATTTAATAGCTAATGTTCTTAATAATAACCAAGCCAGAGGAAGAGGGCTAAAACCCTACTTTCTGAACACCGTCATTGTCTTGGGTGTTCTAGTGCAGCAGGTTGGTCAGACAGACACAGCTACTGGGCTCAGTATAATGGCCAGTAAGACGTAGTGGTGGGAGCTAACCGCTAACAGGTCATTTCTCTATCAGCGGAGTGACACCACACTTGCAAAGGAACAGCCCAGCTAGCACATTTGGTTCCTTGGAAGTTGTGGGAATGTAGATGTTTTGTTTCCCGTTGGTTCTGGGAACGAAGCCATAAGTTTCCTGACTGGTAAAACTGAAAGCTATTTACACGTTCTGAGGACGGAAGTGAAAAATGTACCTGTTCTGGGAAAGTACATGTTTAGGCTGCAGGAAGGTTCTGAAAACGTTTAGCTATGGTTCCCTGAAAATGTTACTGGGAAGTTTTATTAACGATCTGAGAAAGGAAATTCTAAAACTTTTACTGAATGTTTCAATAACACTATTAATAACACTGATCATTTAGTTTGGGTAATCTGTTTTTAACTCAAAGCACCAATTCATCTGCTTAGGCATTAACCATCCAAACACTTTCTTTTGTGGCAAGACGTCAGTGAGATTCCAACCTGTGATCTTCTGTTCTTTATCCATGGAATTAGTCCACTGTGCCACCAGGATGGAGCTACTGTAGCATGCTGTTTCTTTATCCATGGGATTAGTCCACTGTGCCACCAGGATGGAGCTACTGTAGCATGCTGTTTCTTTATCCATGGGATTAGTCCACTGTGCCACCAGGATGGAGCTACTGTAGCATGCTATGTAGCATGCTATTTAATGGGCCCACACACCTGAACACAGTTAACAAGATAGAGGATAGAGGCAGGATGGTGACGCTGAGAACGTGAGTATCAAGAATGGTCCATCACCCAAAGGACATCCAACCAACTTGACACGACTGTGGGAAGCATTGGAGTCAACATTGGCCAGCATCCCTGTGGAAGGCTTTTGACACCTGGCAGAGTCCAGGCCCCGAAGAATTGAAGCTGTTCTGAGGGTTAAAGGGAGTGCAACTCAATATTAGGATGCTGACCAATGGTGACTCCAATGCTTCCCACAGTTGTGTCAAGTTGGCCGGATGTTGTTTGGGTGGTGGACCATTCTTGATACAGATGGGAAACTGTTGAGCGTTAAAAAAACAGCAGCATTGCAGTTCTTGACACACTTAAACCAGTGTGCCTGGCATTTACTAACAACCCCATTCAAAGTTATTTAAATGTTGTGTCTTGCCCATTCACCCTCTGAATGGCACCCATACATAATTTATGTCTCAATTGACTCAAGGCTTAAAAATCCTTCTTTAACCTGTCTCCTCCCCTTCATCTACACTGATTGAAGTGGATTCAATAGGTGAAATCAATAAGCGATCACAGCTTTCACCTGGTCAGTCTATGACATGGAAAGAGCAGGTGTTCCTAATGTTTTGTACACTTAGTGTACATTTATGAAAATGTTTGTAAGAGAGAACATCCTCTCTGCATCTGGGCCTAGGGAGACTCCACTGAACTTTCTCTGTCTCTCTCAGCCCACACACACAAGTGTTTCACACACAGAGACTGGCAGCAACCTGACGTTAAACCCACAGGTGAAAAGAGAAAGAGTCTGATATCAGCTGCTTTGCATTTGGCACGTTCAGAACTGAATTTGTCTCTGCTTTGATGGGTGCTGGCAGGGGTGGGCATTCCGCACGTGTCACATTTACCGTAGGCATGATTGGCTTATGAGTCACTCTGAATATTTCTCTCTGGCATGCTCTCTCTTTCCCCATAACACACTCAGTTATTGTTAGTCCTCTAAGACTCAGCCAATGAGTCAGTCCTGCGTCCCAGTCTATTTACTCTCATTTTATTCTGATTACAGAGTCAGTTTAATTAGAGAGCTAAACATAGACAGGTACCCTTCAGAACCTGGGCATTTTGGTTGTTTTTATAGTAGAACCTGTAAGAATACAAATGGGCACACAAGGATACATTGAGTGAATTAATTGGAAATACAAATCTTGAAAAGGAAAAATATGTATAAAAATGCAGTTTAAATTCCATTGGCCTATCCACACAAATATCACATGTGGATAGCAATAAAACATAAACATTTAAATACTGGTTCAAAAAACAGACAAATAAAACAATATACCCCTTACCCATATCTGTAAAAAAGAGAACCAATCTAAAAAAACAAACATGATACAATTCTTGGATCCCAGTGATTAACGATATGACTCTTCGGTCCTCAACATATGACCCTTAACTCACGTCACTCTCTCTCAGTTTGATGCGTCAGTGAAGAGTGTTGTCTGAAACATCAAACAGGGTAGCAATAGATCTTTACTCCATGAACTGGATTCAACTGGCTTTCTAGGTGCACATCATAAACAACCAAGATCATTACATTAATATGGGTTACATCAATAATGTGATATCATATCTTCCCAAACCAAGCCAGTCAGCTCTGACACAGTTTTCATCCAAAGACCATATAAACTACTGAATCACTTTCACAAACACTCAAAATAGGGTTTGAAAATAATAGATTCTCAATGAACAAAGTGTCCTCGGCTCACTGTCTAAGACACTCAATGAACAAAGTGTCCTCGGCTCACTGTCTAAGACACTCAATGAACAAAGTGTCCTCGGCTCACTGTCTAAGACACTCAATGAACCAAGTGTCCTCGGCTCACTGTCTAAGACACTCAATGAACAAAGTGTCCTCGGCTCACTGTCTAAGACACTCAATGAACAAAGTGTCCTCGGCTCACTGTCTAAGACACTCAATGAACAAAGTGTCCTCGGCTCACTGTCTAAGACACTCAATGAACAAAGTGTCCTCGGCTCACTGTCTAAGACACTCAATGAACAAAGTGTCCTCGGCTCACTGTCTAAGACACTCAATGAACAAAGTGTCCTCGGCTCACTGTCTAAGACACTCAATGAACAAAGTGTCCTCGGCTCACTGTCTAAGACACTCAATGAACAAAGTGTCCTCGGCTCACTGTCTAAGACACTCAATGAACAAAGTGTCCTCGGCTCACTGTCTAAGACACTCAATGAACAAAGTGTCCTCGGCTCACTGTCTAAGACACTCAATGAACAAAGTGTCCTCGGCTCACTGTCTAAGACACTCAATGAACAAAGTGTCCTCGGCTCACTGTCTAAGACACTCAATGAACAAAGTGTCCTCGGCTCACTGTCTAAGACACTCAATGAACAAAGTGTCCTCGGCTCACTGTCTAAGACACTCAATGAACAAAGTGTCCTCGGCTCACTGTCTAAGACACTCAATGAACAAAGTGTCCTCGGCTCACTGTCTAAGACACTCAATGAACAAAGTGTCCTCGGCTCACTGTCTAAGACACTCAATGAACAAAGTGTCCTCGGCTCACTGTCTAAGACACTCAATGAACAAAGTGTCCTCGGCTCACTGTCTAAGACACACAATGAACAAAGTGTCCTCGGCTCACTGTCTAAGACACTCAATGAACAAAGTGTCCTCGGCTCACTGTCTAAGACACTCAATGAACAAAGTGTCCTCGGCTCACTGTCTAAGACACTCAATGAACAAAGTGTCCTCGGCTCACTGTCTAAGACACTCAATGAACAAAGTGTCCTCGGCTCACTGTCTAAGACACTCAATGAACAAAGTGTCCTCGGCTCACTGTCTAAGACACTCAATGAACAAAGTGTCCTCGGCTCACTGTCTAAGACACTCAATGAACAAAGTGTCCTCGGCTCACTGTCTAAGACACTCAATGAACAAAGTGTCCTCGGCTCACTGTCTAAGACACTCAATGAACAAAGTGTCCTCGGCTCACTGTCTAAGACACTCAATGAACAAAGTGTCCTCGGCTCACTGTCTAAGACACTCAATGAACAAAGTGTCCTCGGCTCACTGTCTAAGACACTCAATGAACAAAGTGTCCTCGGCTCACTGTCTAAGACACTCAATGAACAAAGTGTCCTCGGCTCACTGTCTAAGACACTCAATGAACAAAGTGTCCTCGGCTCACTGTCTAAGACACTCAATGAACAAAGTGTCCTCGGCTCACTGTCTAAGACACTCAATGAACAAAGTGTCCTCGGCTCACTGTCTAAGACACTCAATGAACAAAGTGTCCTCGGCTCACTGTCTAAGACACTCAATGAACAAAGTGTCCTCGGCTCACTGTCTAAGACACTCAATGAACAAAGTGTCCTCGGCTCACTGTCTAAGACACTCAATGAACAAAGTGTCCTCGGCTCACTGTCTAAGACACTCAATGAACAAAGTGTCCTCGGCTCACTGTCTAAGACACTCAATGAACAAAGTGTCCTCGGCTCACTGTCTAAGACACACAATGAACAAAGTGTCCTCGGCTCACTGTCTAAGACACACAATGAACAAAGTGTCCTCGGCTCGCTGTCTAAGACACACAATGAACAAAGTGTCCTCGGCTCACTGTCTAAGACACTCAGAGGAAATGGAAAGTATTTTTATCATCCGAGGTCAGACGCAGAAAAGTATAATGAATAAGTGCTTCTGGTTGAAGTGAATGATTTCCAGACCCTATTGAATTGGTTCATTTTATAGTGGTATAAAGTGACCATGTGTAACGGTTGTCGTCTGGAGAAAGAGAGGAGGACCAATGGGCAGCGTGGTAAGGGTCCATTATTTTAATAAAACAACTGAACACTGAACGAAACAACAAAACCGACAAACGAACAGTCTTGTAGGTGCCGAAAACCACTAAACAGAAAATACACACCCACAACCAAAATGGGGAAAACAGGCTACCTAAGTATGATTCTCAATCAGAGATAACGATTGACAGCTGCCTCTGATTGAGAACCATACCAGGCCAAACACAGAAATACAACAAAGAAAAAGACCATAGACTACCCACCCCAACTCACACCCTGACCAAACTAACACAAAGACATAATAAAGAACATAGACTACCCACCCCAACTCACACCCTGACCAAACTAACACAAAGACATAATAAAGAACATAGACTACCCACCCCAACTCACACCCTGACCAAACTAACACAAAGACATAATAAAGAACATAGACTACCCACCCCAACTCACACCCTGACCAAACTAACACAAAGACATAATAAAGAACATAGACTACCCACCCCAACTCACACCCTGACCAAACTAACACAAAGACATAATAAAGGAACTAAGGTCAGAACGTGACATCATGCTGAGACAGGATGTTACAGTAGGTTTTTATTAAAAGAAGACATTGGCAAGGAGGCACTGAGGGATGTTACAGAACACAACAATTCCACATAGATATTTCAGATATAACAATTTGTACTTTATGTATTGAGTATCATTGTTTTGTATGTATCTAAATGTTTGGTACTGTAGCTTAAAGCTTGTTTCCATAATACTATAGTGACAATTCCGATTAAATTCATTAAAAGGCCGTTTTTATGTATCTGTAACCATTACATCACCTTTCAAGATGTCAAATCAAAACTGCGATAGTAGTACCCTCTGTGTCCAGTAAAGATCTGGCAGAGCGAAAAGGTGTTACCCTGGTCAGAACAGCTGATGTCATCGTAGCCTGTTCCACCTGTAGAGGAGAATATCCTTGTGACTCGGGGCAAGACAGAACAGAAGTGTGACCATAGAAAACAGATTGGGCTGTTCACACCTTCACAAATAAAAGTGGAATTGCTTCCTTCCTTGTCTTCAAAGTAGAGTCGAAACGGTAGCAAAACTTCCCAAACTCCTTGGCTCGAGAAAACCCATTTGCACACCGCTTCTGAGCCGGTCCTTGCGACAACCCTCAGTAGAAGACAGTTATTTCATGCATAATTACCATGATATCAGATTGAAACAAAGTAAATTATAAGAAAACATTCCTATTTGTCTGGAAAGTAAATGGGAGTGACCTCCAGTATGGCCTGTCAGTCACCAGTCACCTCAGTCCCCAGGAAGATGAGAAGGATGCAGAGAAGAAAAGATGCAGTCATGACTCCCATGATGAGCAGACAATGGTGGTGGTCTGGTGGTCTCACTACACTTCTTTTCATGTGCAGGGTTACACCAACACTGTGTGTTACTTATGGATTCATGTGCAATATAAATGTTCATTACGAAAGATATGCATGGTTATTTCACTTCTACGATGTTTTGAGAGTTCCGGGTGCAAATCAATTGTATCTATTTGTGGCATACATGCTCTGTTATTAGTAAAACAGCAAGATCCTTGCCAAAGTCGGCAGATAGAAGCTGAGCTGCTCCTCCCTAGAAGAGTGTGGAGAGTTCAGCTGTCTTCTCAGTCGACCTGTAGGTCCTGTTAAACAGAAATGTGGGGAAATGGTGCTAGACATATCACCTGCAAGGCATGTTTGTGTGGCACAGATCAGTTATTGGGATCTGTAATGTCATTGTGTGCAATGTGACCTTACTCTACCCAATGCAATGCAATGTTTTACTTGAGTGAATCAAGCATTTTGTATCAACAACATGTTTTAAACTTGCACAATTACACTACATGACTAAAAGTATGTGGACACCTGCTCGTCGAACATCTCATTCCAGAATCATGGGCATTAATATGAAGTTGGTCCCCTTTTTGCTGCTATAACTGCCTCAACTCTCCTGGGAAGGCTTTCCACTAGATGTTGGAACATTGCTGTTATAACAGCCTCCACTCTTCTGGGAAGGCTTTCCACTAGATGTTGAAACATTGCTGCAGGGGGGACTTGCTTCCATTCAGCCACAAGATCATTAGTGAGGTCGGTCACTGATGTTGGGCGATTAGGGCTGGCTCACAGTCCGCATTCTAATTCATCCCAAAGGTGTTCGATGGGGTTGATGCCAGAGCTCCATGCAGGCCAGTCAAGTTCTTCCACACTGATATCGACAAACCATTTTTTTATGGACCTCGCTTTGTGCACGGGAGCATTGTCATGCTGGAAGCACAGAAGCGTCTAGAATGTCATTGCATGCTGTAGCGTAATTCATCACTCCAGAGAACGCATTTCCACTACTCCAGAGTCCAATGGCAGCGAGCTTTACAGCTCTCCAGCCGACGCTTGACATTGTGCATGGTGATCTTAGGCTTGTGTGCGGCTGCTCAGCCATGGAAACCCATTTCATTGAACTCCCGAGGAACAGTTCATATGCTGACGTTGCTTCCAGAGACAGTTTGTAACTTGGTAGTGAACGGTCCCGTTCTGTGAGCTTGTGTGGTCTACCACTTCCTGGTTGAGACGTTGTTACTCCTAGACATTTCAACTTCACAATAACAGCACTTACAGTTGACCGGGGAAGCTCTAGCGGGGCATAAATTTGATGAACTGACCTACGACAGTGCCACGTTGAAAGTCACTGAGCTCTTCAGTAAGGCCATTCCACTGCCATGTTTGTCTATGAAGATTGCATGGCTGTGTGCATATCTGTCAGCAACAGGTGTGGCTGAAATATCAGAATCCACTAATTTTAAGGGTTGTCCACATACTTTTGTACAGTGCAATCGGAGTGTATTTAAAACCTGTCACTTTTCCACAATTTCTTACGTTATAACCTTATTCTAAAATGATTAAATTCAAATATTTCCTTATCAATCTACACACAATACCGCATAACGACAAAGCGAAAACAGGTTTTTAGATATTTTTGCTCATTTATAAAAAATATAAAAAAACAGACACCTTATTTACGTAAGTATTCAGACCCATTGCTATGAGACTTGAAATTGAGCTCAGGTGCATCCTGTTTCCATTGATCATCCTTGAGATGTTTCTACAACTTAATTGGAGTCCTCCTGTGCTAAATACAATTAATTGGACATGATTTGGAAAGGCATACACCTGTCTATATAGGGTCCCACAGTTGACATTGCATGTCAGAGCAAAAACCAAGCCATGAGGTCAAAGGAATTGTCCGTAGCGATCCGAGACAGGATTGTGTTGAGGCACAGATCTGGGGAAGGGTACTAAAAAATGTCTGCAGCATTGAAGGTCCCCAAGAACACAGTGGCCTCCATCATTCTTGGAAGAAGTTTGGAACCACCAAGACACTTTCTAGAGCTGGCCACCCAGCCACACTGAGCAATCGGGGGAGAAGGGCCTTGGTCAGGGAGGAGACCAAGAACCCGATGGTCACTCTGACAGAGCTCCAGAGTTTCTCTGTGGAGATGGGAGAACATTCCAGAAGGACAACCACCTATGCAGAACTCCAACAAACAGGCCTTTATGGTAGAGTGGCCAGACGGAAGCAACTCCTCAGTAAAAGGCACATGACAGTCCACTTGGAGTTTGCCAAAAGGCACCTAAAGGACACTCAGACCTTGAGAAACAATATTCTCTGGTCTGATGATCTACAGAGAAGATTGAGAAGATATGCAGAGAAGAAAGGGGAGAAACTCCCCAAATACAGGTGTGCCACGATTGTAGCCTCATACCCATGAGGTGCCAAAGGTGCTTCAACAAAGTACTGAGTAAAGGGTCTGAATACTTATGTAAAGAATTCTGACAGACAGACAGACAGACAGACAGACAGACAGACAGACAGACAGACAGACAGACAGACAGACAGACAGACAGACAGACAGACAGACAGACAGACAGACAGACAGACAGACAGACAGACAGACAGAGACAGAGAGACAGACCGAGACAGAGAGAGACAGTGAGAGACAGACAGACTTTTTCGTAGGCTGGGGTATCTCCACTAACAAGACATGTGGAAGAACATTTATTGCCTGGCTGTGTGTGGAACAATGCTCCCCACTGTGGATGACCAGCTCCACCAGACACGCATCAGGAATCCAACTCCAAACCCTCAATGGGGCTATTGTAGATTCCAGCCCAGTAAAGCAAATAAGAAAAAATAAGAGCATACCAGTAGCAAGTAAAGTACTCCAGGGAGAATTGATTTGCATAATTAATGGAAAATTGGCATCCAACTGTACCCCAGTGGATGATACTGAGTTACACTCAAAGACCCATGTCAAATCAAGGAATGTACCTTCCTCCTCAGCGACAGCTAATTAGCAACACAAACTATTTCAGTCTGGTAGCTGTCAAACTATTTTGATGCAAAAACAACATCTTGCATTTTCAAGGATGAACAAAAGATTTGTTAATTTACAAAAGACATGACTGATACGGTGATGTAAGACTGTAAATACCATCAATTCCTACCAGAATAGATTACAATGTTGTTGCTGTCTCTATAATGATGTTGCTGTCTCTATAATGTTGTTGCTGTCTGTATAATGTTGTTGCTGTCTGTATAATGTTGTTGCTGTCTCTATAATGTTGTTGCTGTCTCTATAATGTTGTTTCTGTCTCTATAATGTTGTTGCTGTCTCTGTAATGTTGTTGCTGTCTCTATAATGTTGTTGCTGTCTGTGTGCATTGATCATTTGTATAGTATTGTGTGTGAACCCAAGGAAGAGTAGTTGTTGCTCCAGCTGAAGGGGATCCAAATGAACAAGTTTGTTAGACTGAGGCATATATAACAACTTATCATGGACACATCTATTTCATTCTGGTCTCATTGTCACCCATTCTACCTCTTTCTCCTTATCTTACTCCTCTGCGAGTGCATGACATGAAGAGCGCACAACACGTGTCTTTCCAATTCCCATCAAGTGGCATAAAATTGTGCAGGCACACGATTCTGAAATTACCCTTTACATTTCTCATTGGAATAATAATCTTCATTTCTCAGAACAAGAATAGACTGACAAGTTTCAGAAGAAAGTCTTTGTTTCTGGACATTTTGAGCCTGTAATCGAACCCACAAATGCTGATGCTCCAGATACTCAACTAGTCTAAAGAAGGCCAGTTTTATTGCTTCCTTAATCAAACCAACAGTTTTCAGCTGTGCTAACATAATTGCAAAAGGGTTTTCTAATGATCAATTAGCCTTTTAAAATGATAAACTTGGATTAGCTAACACAACGTGCCATTGGAACACATGAGTGATTGTTGCTGATAATGGGCCTCTGTACGCCTATGTAGATATTCCATGAAAAATCAGCCGTTTCCAGCTACAATAGTCATTTACAACATGAACAATGTCTACACTGTATTTCTGATCAA
Organism: Oncorhynchus kisutch; assembly: GCF_002021735.2. Lineage (NCBI taxonomy): Eukaryota > Metazoa > Chordata > Actinopteri > Salmoniformes > Salmonidae > Oncorhynchus > Oncorhynchus kisutch. Next base: position 7,307,964 of record NW_022261983.1, read on the forward strand.
TTTGATGTTATTTTAATGGACAAAATGTTTTGCCTTTCTTTCAAAAACAAGGACATTTCTAAGTGACCCCTAACCTTTGAACGGTAGTGTACACAGGCAGCCCGATTCAGATTTTTTTTTCACTAATTTGTCTTCTTGTAACCAATCAGATGAGCTATTTTTCCAATAACAACGCCTGCCATGGAAGTTTCCCAGTGATCTTACTAACACATTCACTATTTTTTTGTACACAATTAACAAGTTAGTTAGTTACAAACATGTTACTGTCAAACTGTCAGAGTATTTAGCAAACGACAAGTCTATTACAATACTTGAGGGCAAATAAATCCGATTTGATCCGAAGTCACATGGCCAGGAATCAGATTTGCATCTGTTTTCAAACCAAGTATTAATTTGGTTTGAACCTGGCTTGAAAATATCTGATTCCATGTGCTTTTTGGCTGTTTAGACTGCAGGAAAAAATTATATTCAAATTTGATATGCAAAAAACTGGAGTGGAGTCAAAGAGTTCAAGTGGAGAACTAGCTTTCATAACCACCAGCTTTCTGTACAATTATTATCAAGGGCTTTGTTTTCCTGTGCCAGACTAAGATGGCATTATCCAACAACATTTGATTGGTCTGGAAAGGCCTTTTCAAATTGAAGGAAATACTGTCCGCGGGTTGTTCCACAAAATGAGTCCCGTTTTTAAATGTGTCCTTCATTTTAAAGTCAGCCCTATTATGTGAATTTAATTATGGTGAAACTATAACTTTTCAAATATTTTTTGTAAAGAAACATTGACCATCTAATAGTAAAATCATAGCATAAAAGCAGGTTCTACTATTTTGGTCATTTTGTGGTGTTTCGTGGTGGAAAACTGAGTGGGTCGAGCACAACACCTCAACCTTGTTACCAGTGGCTTCATGACAATTGTAGGCACAAAGTCACGTTCCCCCTCAGATTTGTGCTTTTTTTCCCACTGATGTTAAATTAATTACTAAATGTAATTTGCCCATGTTATATCAAAACTATTTATAAAAAAGATATGTCAGTTGTATTTTGCGGAAGTGGGCACTGACTGGACCAGGAAAACAGAACCTTGTTGAGTTGTGATATGTCCCAGTGTGGCAGTTGTACTAAACTCCAAAGGCATAAAAGTTCATTAAAGAATCAATGTGTATTATAAATTACAATTGAGGTATGCTTAGAGAACCTGTGCATAAAAATATACCTTTTTATGATTATGGCTCTAGATTTCAGGGCAAGGCTGTTTCAGGTGTTAAAAAATGCGAAATTCTCAAATTTCCAGAAGTGGGGAGGAGGGCAGACTACCCCTTGCTAAAGGGAACCTCTTGAGTATGTTGTGGAGGACTGTCATTAAAATTACTTCACGTGAATCTGGTAATTATGTTTGTAGTGTAGCTAGCCGCTGAATGGCTCTAAATTCACAGTCGGCATGCAGTCAAAGCATGCATTTCAGGAATCAATTAAGCAATTAATCCTGGTCCATGGTTAAAATATTTAGCCATTTAAAAATACATTTTTTAAGGAAAACACTACGTTTTTGCTATAGCCCTCTCTTGCTTTCATGCGATTTAAAGGTGAGCTTGTCCTAGGTGTCGGACTCGAGGACTGTCGCTATCCATACGAGCGCTGCGACTGGTTGCCCAAAATTCTGGGGCGGGGCTTAAGTGAAGACTCAATTGCCTCTTGCACACAACAAGCTTCCATTCCCCGTCACAAGGGAATTTATGACTGAATTAACAACCCTGTTATGGTCAAACCTTACTTTATTTGGCACTAAATATGCACTTACTATAGTCCTTTTTTTATTTGATATGGGAAAACATGTTTTTATTACATTGAACATGTGTGGCAGCTCTTCTTGACAGAAGTTTTAACATTTGGTGAAATCACTACCCACAATTGACTAATTTCGTGGATAAGACTCACAACTGTTATAGTCTGTGAACTGAATAAACTTCTCACTGAGCCTTGAAAACATTATAAACTAATGGTACTCATTGTCAAGTATTCAAGTTTAATTATGTTTCTCTGAACAAATACTTTCCTAAAAGAAGTGCACTTAAATTATAGTTAGATTAGGCTCATCAGAATATATTGTTGCATTCTAAAAGAAGAGCACTTTAATCATATTATTTAGTTTTTCTGAACAAATACTTTTCTACAAGGAGAGCACTTAGATTATATGATTTAGTTCAATTAGGTTTGTATAAATGTTTTCTAAAAGAAGTGGTCTTCCTATACATTTATATGTATAAATAAATGTATGATTGGAGCATAAATCCACACAATTTTACATCTATTAGTAAACACAGCCTACGGGTTGAGAGAATGGACGAGAGAGAAAGAGAGAATATACACAGAGAGAGGGGGATGATTGAGAGAACAAGAGCGCTTTCACTTTTGTTTTGAGAATGTAGACAAAAATAATTACCTTGATTTACTCTAAGGTGTGGAGAAAGATAGGGAATTTATAGTTTTATAGTTTTAGTTTTATGTTCAGTAGGCTCACTATGGCAAGCTATAACTTGATTGATTGTAATCTCATTTGAGTAGGCCTACTTACAATTCTCTGCATTCAAGTCTATCAAACACATGTGAAATATTTTGTCTTCAATGGGACTCCCTGTTAAAATAAAGTAAAATAAATAAATGCATAATTGGTAGCTGGGTCAGTAGCTTCTCTGCATTTAAGTCTATCAAACACATGTGAAATATTTTGTCTTCAATGGGACTCCCTGTTAAAATAAAGTAAAATAAATAAATGCATAATTGGTAGCTGGGTCAGTTCAACTGTGCCTACCATAATTTGCTTATTACCTTGGTAGGCCTGAGATTTCTTCAACTGCAGGGACAACAACTTTTTCATAGTTAGCCGAATGTATTTTTCTTCTATAATTTCCATAAAAATGTCTATACTTCTATAATGTCCATACTGTAGCGCCCTCGTCCGGTCCACACAGAAAGTATGTGCCCGAAATACGAGGCTCACTGGGCTGCGCGAGCACAGCTGACGGTTTTCAGGACAGGGTACAAGAAACGGAACGTCTCGTGAAACAGAAAATGGGCGAAGGACGGTCTATGTTAATGTCTTATTGGCAGTGAAACATGTTGACATGAAACATGAAAATGAATTATAAATGTTGCGTAATATGTATTTATATTATTATTTGCACACAGAGTGATCAACATTACCATAATCACCAAATTAATAACACTATGTTCTTGAGTATGTGTCCTGTTTATTGTGTTTTACTTGAATGCAAATCCTTGTAATGCATGGTGGATGTAAACATGGTTATGTGTTACGCCGTCACCAAAACAGGTTACCTACACTTTATGCATTCATATATATATTTTTTTTTTATAAAACACTGCACTATGATGAATTGTCAGTAAAAAAATATATATCTGCAGAAGTTTAACTCATTAACAGTTTCTGCGAAATTGGTGTTAAGTGAAAGAGTACACGGTTGCATTTTACGCATACTTTACACTGGGTTTTTAAACCCATTTATTTATCAAAATGATGTATATACTTTACTCTGTCCGCTCAGATACAGACTCACGTATAAACAGGCGCAAAGTAATAACTACAGACTCTCTCTCATACGATCTATGCATTCTCCCCTCAGACCGATGCGTAATTGCATGACGCACCGGGGAGGAGTGTGATCGGCATCGCCTATATATACCCAGTCCCGCTCGCTTCAAACTCAGCAAAGTAGCAGCGCTTACAAAGAGGCAGGATCCCCCAAAAGCAAGTAGAGCTTTCATTCAGCATCTCGTTCTCCTACCAAAGACATTTGTCGGTACGCAAAGCTCGCAATTATGATTAAAAAAATATCTCCTTCCGAGAACGAGTTTAACATCCCGGCCAAAAACTGCCACAGGATGGTGATTCTAGGATCCACAAAAGTTGGCAAGACGGCCATCATCTCTCGGTTTCTGAATAAAAAAGTCGACGACCAGTACACGCCGACCATAGAGGACTTTCATAGGAAATTATACAGCATTCGGGGAGATGCGTACCAGTTGGACATTCTGGACACCTCTGGAAACCATCCCTTCCCCGCTATGAGGAGACTCTCTATCCTTACTGGTAAGCTTAACTGTGAACGAATGAAACAGACAAATGTCTTTATGTAAAACTGAATCCGAATATTAAGCTTCATTCTGCAAATCAATTTCAATGAGAATAATATTGAAATTTAGCTTCACTAAAATGCATGCTTATGCGTAACGCAAAACTTGTGCTGTGCATTATGGAAAGTACATTGACTTTTGAGCTGTGATATTAATGTTCCTTCCATTTCTCTCTCCGTAGGTGATGTTTTTATATTGGTGTTTAGTCTGGATAACAGAGACTCCTTCCAAGAGGTCCAGCGCCTGAAGCGTCAAATTTACGAAACCAAGTCCTGCCTGAAAAACAAAACCAAGGAGAACGTAGATGTCCCGATAGTTATCTGCGGGAACAAGTGTGACCGGGAGTTTAACCGGGAGGTTCAGAATGAGGAGATTGAGAAACTGGTGGCTGGTGATGAACAGTGTGCCTACTATGAGATCTCTGCAAAACGGAACACTAATGTCGAACAGATGTTTCAGACTCTTTTTACCATGGCTAAACTGCCCAACGAGATGAGCCCGGACTCTCACCGTAAAGTTTCCTTACAGTTTTGCGAAGTACTGCAAAACAGCAGAAGAAAATCTTTCAGAAATAAGAAATTCAAAGACGGCGAGGCATACGGGATTGTGGAGCCGTTCGCGCGCCGACCAAGCGTGCACAGTGACTTAATGTATATCAAAGAGAAAGCTACTGGCTGCAGCCAGGGAAAAGAGAAAGACAGATGCACCATCTGCTAAGGACTCACTTGACAATGCACATGGAGACATGTTACGAGATGTTCTATACAGCGATGGAGATGATACCCGTCAGGCCAGTGTGCTGAGTCTGGGATAAGGAAGCACGCCAAGACGCAGTGACAGCCAGGGGTGTTTGTCCCAAACCACGCGAGAAGGCATGGTCATTGTCAGATATTTCTCTGTGGAGTCAGGGTGATCAAATGTGATATGGCTTCAGAGAACCTCTTGTGTTCTTGTTACTATAGCTACATCCTGTAAAATGACTGGAGAATGTAGCCTACAGTGGGATGGCATTTGTTTACATTTAATTTTTTCACAAGGAACTGAACTTGAATGTTAATTGCATACTTAACACATATGAATCCTTATTCTTATGTCATAGTTTACTTTTTACAAAAAAGAAACATGGAGAAAATAAAATGATCCATTTGAAACGTATATCCATCCCTATGTCTGTCATCCTTTTGAACATCGGTAAAGCACATTCCCTTTCAGTGACACTTATACCATTAGCTAAACAAGTAGCCTGTACCTCATTTATGAATTACATACTAAAGGGCACTTATACCACTAGCTAACAAGTAGCCTGTGCCTCATTTATGAATGACATACTAAAGAGCACTTATACCACTAGCTAACAAGTAGCCTGTACCTCATTTATGAATTACATACTAAAGGGCACTTATACCATTAGCTAAACAAGTAGCCTGTAACTAATTTATGAATTACATACTAAAGGGCACTTATACCATTAGCTAAACAAGTAGCCTGTAACTAATTTATGAATTACATACTAAAGGGCACTTATACCATTAGCTAAACAAGTAGCCTGTACCTAATTTATGAAATACACACTTTCCCGAGAAGAGTTAGGCATATGGTAGCTAGCAGATTGATGTTTCCATTTAGGCCAACAAGCTTATAACATGTAATTCATGAAAGATAACAGCGCACTTAAGGTGGCCGATGCTACAATCTTACTAAGAAACTGAGTAAAGACAAGTCACAAGAAATTAAAACAAAGGTTTAATTTTAGGCCTACTGCATTGACAATCTGCAGCACGCAATCTGAAGAGCACACCAACAAAACCATTACATCAAATAATCATTCACTGCATATACAAACTTGAGAGGGCATTATAATTCAGTATGGATAATACATTTTTTACAAAGTAGAAATGGGACAGTTTACAATACAACAAGATAAAGCCTGAAGGTAGTGTTATAGGGAAATAAAATGTTTTCTGGTGGTTTTGACACACGGGATGAGTTCAAGTTATACTGCATGAGCTGTTAGGTTGGAAAGGAAAATGAGAACACGGAGCCAAGAGATGGAATCCCCAAAAAGAATCCATATAAACAAGATAATTTCTCACGATTTCAAATGGATGGTAATTTTCTCAGTCCTCTAAATATAAAAATATATAATTTTCAGTACATGTGTGTTCCTCTCCAAGTGTCTCCTGAATTCAGTTAGTTTCTTTAGTACTGTCAAAAATCCCTCACGACGCTTTGGGAACCTCAAACATACACAAACTCTTGTATTTCTGCAGTAGCTGATTCTTGGTGCGGACTTGCTCCCGCAGCGTCTCTAGTTCATGCTGCTGCTCCGACAGGCTCATGTCAATTCCGGGCATGGCTCCGATCTGCTCGCGCGCTTCCTGAATCCTTGTCTTAAACTTGACCAGTTCTTGATGGACATCTTGACTATCTTTGTCCATGCTTTCGACATAGATGGACAAAAACGTACACGTTGGTTATAATTTAACCAAATTGTTGCTGCTTCTCAAGATTAGACTATTGAACTGCAACTAGCAAACGGGCTAACGTTAGCGTCATAACACGTTCTACCAAACCAGGACAAATATATGCATAAACTCTCCCCGGTAATAAACACACTATAGAAATACATGTCAAATTAAAGACTTACCATTTTATAATGTCATGAACCAAAGGGAGAAAAGAGCAATCATCGTTCTCACTTCCTTGCTTTGGTTGATTCGTCGCCATCCCGGTCGATGAGAATTGACTGGCGCCTACAATTTACATCATCAACCAGTGGCAACCATAGACTTATATAGACATCGCATCATTGTACAGTATCTGTCCCATTATGGCATCTGTGAGAGCACTGAAAATATTATCGGTATACTGACAATGTATGTCTCTCCGCCCTAACAATGGGATCCCTTTCTTTGGATTGGTAAATATATTTCATTATTGTAATAATTTTCTAAATATTCAATGAGGGTTGTTGACGTCAGCTGCCTGTATTCAATAGAGAGAGATGCTATGCTACTAGCCTCATGCTATGAATATGCATAGCCATCTCGAGACAACTCCTATTTAAAGTGCTTTTTTTTCTCAAAGTTGACGTGATGTCAGGTGTCATACTTATATCAGTACACCCGTAACAACTTATGCATTATAAAACTTCTATTAGATCAAATTAACTTCACGTAACAAATAACCCATTAATTCTCAATAAATTTGACACTCATTGTCATTGACCTCCATACAAAAATACCTTGCTTGATGGGCAAAACAACAAAAAAACGCCACCTGCTGGAGGGAGACAGATTTTTCTCAGAGTTGGGCCTCTCTCTTCCTCTTCCTCTCGGAGCATGGGCAGTGCCATTTAGGCCATCTCCATTTTGAAGTAGTCAATTTTCTTCTACTATTTCTCTGAGTTGGAAAACAAACTGAAAAGGTGCATACTGCCACCTAGAGTGTGTTGTTTGAACAGCTATAAAGCCAATGTTGCCGGGTTTACTGTGACCTGCAGTTATTGAATGTTTCATCAAAAGTATAATTCATTGGCTACCTCCTAATGATCTAGATGGAATTATAGGATCCTCAATTCCTTAACCAATATGAATTCCCACCCAGTTGACTACTTCAAAATAGTGAAAGTCCTCAATGGAATTGGCTATGCTAAAATCAGAGTCCTCTATCTGTCTCTATGGGGCACCCGTAAGAGAGACAAAAAGTTAGCTAAGCAAATAACTTTAGATGAGAAGAATGATTTATTTTAAATAACTTTAAAATACATTTAAAATCTAAAGTCCTAATTGTATTATTATTTTGGTTTGTTGTTAACGTTTACTTGGCATAATAACCAGAGGTCGAATAATATTTGTGACTTGATGACTGTAACTGTTTCCTGTAAAATTGTTAAAGCTTTCATGTTTAAATAGTAAGGGCAACTGAGACATTTTGTCACTCGAGCAACAGAAAACAATTTGCACAGTTGCAACATCATCACATAATGTTCAACATGTAAATCTAGAAACACCATAGTCAGGTTCTGCTTTATACTACTTATAATACATTTTTTTAAATAAATGCATGGACTGATGGTGACATAACATCCTTTTTACGGATTTGGTTTTGTGATAGGTAGACTGACAGGGACAGTCAGCTACAACTAGGTCCTGTATCTCAGTTGGTAATGTTGGCATCACTAAGATTGTGGGTTCAACATTAGCAAGGACTACAGGACATTACAATGAAGACTATATAATGACTATCCTGTCAGTCACCGGAAAAAATATTACAAAGTGGCATACATTATATGCATCTGTGGTATGGTAACAGGTAGCCTAGCGGCTTAGAGTGTTGGGCTAGTGACCGGAAGGTCACTGGTTTTAATTCCCAAACTGACTAGGTGAAAAATCTGTTGATGTGCCCTTGAGCCAGGCACAACCCTAATTGCTCAGGTAAGTAACTCTGGATAAGAGTGCTCTAAATGTTTACGTAAAATGTCTTACTAGTACTGAGCTAGCATAGCTTAACTGTTAACGAGTTAGTGTCCACTATGAACCTGGACTAAAACGGACCAATAAGAGCGGTCCTCTGCACAACCTCCAAGCCTTTCCAAACACTGGGTGACATAACACACAATTGCTGCACGGTCTCCCCGACTGAGCAAACACGAGACTGTTTAATTAAATGTGCAGGATGAGTTAGCATGTGGCTAACTGGCTATATCTACATAGGCTAATGCAATGCAGTGCAGTCAGGCGCTATTGTTTACAGTTTGTGTTGGTGTCAATGCTATATCCAGCTCAATACTATATCCACGTATCCAGGCCAATGCCATATCCAGGTGTGCACATAGGCCTAGTAAACCCAAAGGTCACTGATTGTAGTGGTTGCGCCACTATACGTCTTTCCCCCTGGAGGGTTCTGGTCCAGCATGGATGAGAGGAGGAGGAAGGAGTGGGTAGAAGGGAAATCGTGGTGGAAGAGTGGGTCATGCGCTCACTTGCCCATTGTAGTTTCCTGCTTAGGCCTATAGATGAGTTAGCTGACAAACTCAAGAAAACGATGAGTGCGATTCAATGGGGCAGAAGCCCGGGTGTTGTTATGATTCTCGATGGCCAGATAGCTAGCAAGTATTGCTAATAAGCTGTAGACAGGTTGTTATTACCAGGTTATGATGAGGTCTTAACTATGACCAGTAGGATACATAATATAGCACATAATATTGTGGTCACAATTATGACCAACTGGTCATATGGTGGTCAGAAAATATATGTCATACTCTGTTCAGTAAAAATACATAAAATAAACGTCTTTTTTCAACCAGTTTGCGACCAGAATAAGACGTCATAAAAATATGTCATACCACCAGCTGCAGACCTTACAAAGCATTTGAGTCCTCAAGCATCAGCCACTGATTACCTTCAGCTGTTAGACTCCGCTTATGGCACAGTTGAAGATGGAGACGAGCTATTTGCCAAATACATGGGCACCCTGCAAAACAACGGTGAGAAGCCGTCCAGCTGCTTGCAAAGGTTACGGGTTACCCTGAGCACGGCCATGAAAAGAGGCGGTGTTCCAGCTGATGAACTCGATCGTCATCTTCTGAGGTAGTTCTGCCGAGGTTGCTGGGACAACGCTCTGATAACGGACCTCCAGCTGGAACAGAAGAAAAGCAAACCACCTTCATTTACTGAATTGTTGCTCCTCCTTCGCATTGAAGAGGATAAGCATGAAGCAAAAGTAACAACACCTTGGTGCTGCTAAGCCTCTCTCTCTGGTGCCTCCAAGCATTGTGTAATGTCCCACCTGCAGCAAGCATGTCTTAGTCCTTCCTCTGAGAATACCAGTGAAACTGAGCATTTACAAAAACAGCTGAACTCAAAAGTCAGCTCACAAACCTCAAGACACAAAATAAACCCCCCCCCCCAAAATACCTACCATCAAAGACCTACTAGCTCCTAGTGAAGCCAACACAAAACAAAATAACGGGTAGCCTGTGAAGCAGCCAAGTTCAAGCCACAAGCCTAACAGCGAGTCCAGGCCTTGGTGTTGCTTTCAGTGCGGTGAAGATGGCCACATCACAGCAACCTGTGAAGGTGAATCCAACCCCTCATTGGTTGCAGCTAAAGATAAACAGCTTAGAGAAAGACAGCTCCAGTGGGAAGCACAAAATTCCTCTTCAGAGACCGAACAGTTAAACTGAGGCCAGCTCCTGTTGAGGGACAAACAGGAGCATCGGAAACCAAACCGGATGTAACCAGAACGCTCCGCGCTAATGAGGACACAGTCAAAATTCCCAAACGGTTAGTTGGTACCAAGAGCACAGCACAAGTTACTATTGCTGGAAAGGAAACAAACTGTCTCTTGGACACAGGTTCACAAGTTAGCACGGTCCCCTATCATTCTATGAGAAACATCTATCAAGCCAAGCAATCAACCCATTGAATAGTCTACTGGAAGAAGAGGGTGCTAATGGGCAGGAAGTTCCTTGCCTGGGCTATGTAGAGATCACCATAACTTTCCCAAAATAATTTGTAGGGACTGACATTGACGTCCAAACCTCAGCATTGGTCATACCTAATCTCCGTGCTCAAGAACAGGTGCTGATTGGCATCAACACCCTTGACATTCTCTACTCTGATTATTCTCAGCTGAAATGCGACAATCACCAGCCGTTACTTCATGGGTACCGAGCAGTGTTAAAAATCCTTGAGCTCAGAGGTGAAAAAGCAGTCAACAATAACCTAGGATTGGTGAGACTTCAGGGTGGAATGCAGAGGTGGTTCCTGCAAATCAGACAGTTGTTTCCAGGGGTCAGTCCCACTGTGAGAAATGGGCCCTCATTGAGCCTCCGATCTCCTCCTTGCCTGGAGCGATTATGGTGTCCAGGAAGTTGATCACCCATCCTACGAGGCAAAACTACAAGTTAACAGTTGTTCTGAGAAATGCCATCCAGTGGGTAAAGAAACACACTGTTTCTACATCTGAGTCTACAGACAAACTGAAAGAGCAAGCTGAGACCTCCAGCTTAAGCTTCATCTTTGAAGGTTCTCCTCTGTCTGCTGAATGGAGAGAACAAATCACAAATAAACTGTTAAGGGATTTTTTGATGAATAATGACTAAATGATGTATACATTTAACGTAGAACAGAATTCTACCCTGTCTTTCTCTTCTAGTAGTGTTAAATCATGTTTGTTCATTAGGAAGGAGTTATGTAGCATAGATCTAGGAAGAAAGGAATGTATGTGGGTGTAGAAAGAGAATGAAGAGGGGCATTAACCTATGTTTGAACCGACCTGGCTGTAAATCTGGAGAGATAAGATAGGACAGGGAGAGCCCCTCCAGAGCTCTAGTATCTAGGGGAGACTGGAACTGTCAGCTGAGTGGTTATAAACTGTGGTGAGACTCATGAGAATATCCCTATGTTGGTGTGTATGTATGTGCGTAGGTTAGCATGTTATAAAAGGAGCGTATTTGTGTATGCATGGGAGAGCTCTCGCAAAAAAACTTGGTCTGATCAATTGTGAGCTGGGAATTCTGTCTGTTTTATTTAAGACCAGAACTTTACAATAAAGATAATTGGAATTTATGAACATTGATTACAAAATTACTGAACATAAACTGAACTCAATGCCTGAGGTGTTTTCTCAGAATGATCTCGATTTTGGCCACACTAGCAAAGTAAAGCAACACATCACGCTTCATGATGAGACCCCCTTCAAGCAGAGAGTGCAAGACCCATTCACCCACAAGATATCGATGCAGTCCACAAACATCTGCAAGAGCTGCTAAATTCAGGAGTTATGTGTGAATCATGTTATATGTGAATCAAAGTATCCCTTCTCATCTCCAATTGTGGTTGTGAGAAGAAGAACAGTGATATGAGGTTCATTGATTACCACAAACTCAATCTGCAAACCATCAAGGATGCATACACCCTTCCAAACCTGGAGGAGACTTTCTCTGCCCTAACTGGTTCTAAGTGGTTCTCTGTTCTCTGTTCTTGATCTAAAATCAGGATACTATCAAATTGAAATGGAGTCGTCGGACAAACAAAAGACAGCGTTTGTGTGCCCATTAGGGTTTTGGGAATTCAATAGTATGCCACAAGGGATCACAAATGCACCAAGCCCATTTCGATGGCTAATGGAGCGCTGTATGGGTGACATTAACCTGAACTAGGTTCTTGTTTTCATTGACGTAATCATTTTCTCAGAGTCCCTTGAAGAACACAAAAGCAGGCTGTTTAAAGTTCTTCAACATTTCAGGGAGTACGGGCTGTATCTGTGCAGTATCTAGGCCATGTCGGGTCAGAGAATGGAGTTGAAACTGACCCTGAAAAGATTGAAACGATAAAAACCTGGCCATATCCAAAAACCCTCCAAGAGCTGCGGTCATTCCTTGGGTTCTCTGGTTATTACCGGAGGTTCATCCAGGACTACTCTAGTATTGTCAAGCCTTTAAACAACCTTACCTCTGGATATCCCCCATGACACAAGGGGAACAGGAAGAAAGAGAAAAGTAGTGAGTATCACAACCCTAAGGAGCCATTTGGAAACCGATGGACACCCATCTGTGAGCAGGCATTTGACACAGTCATTGAAAACCTCACCTCAGCCTCTGTCCTGGGCTTTTCCAACCCCAAGCTCCCCTAGATCCTACACACAGATGCAAGTACTTTGGGTTTGGGTGCTGCTCTATATCAGGAACAAGACGGGCAGAAGAGAGCAATAGCGTTCACTAGCAGAGGATTGACCTCTAGTGAATCGAAGAATTCCTAGCACTTAAAAATGGGCAGTTACAGAAAAGTACAGTGACTATCTGTATGGGGAGGAATTCACAGTCGTAACTGATCGTAATCCACTGACGTACATCTTGACTTCTGCCAAACTAGACACCATAAGCCACAGGTGGTTGTCTGCTCTCTCCACCTACTCATTCAAGCTGCAGTACCGTGCGGGCAAGCAAAACCGAGATGCCGATGCACCTTCAAGACGTCCTCATAGCCAGCTTTCAGACGATTTCTTCTCTCAGAAAGAGCAGGAAAGAATCTATCAGTTTACTCTCCATCATCTGGAAGAATCTGAATTCCAAAACAAAGTCCACAAAGATGTAGTCAAAGCAGTCTGTGATCGACACTCTGTTCACTACACTGACCTTGAAAAGAGCTGCTCTACGATCTTGCTGGTTGAGTCTCCTGCCTTCCACTCCAGTGCAATACCAGATGCTTTCCAGGAAGAGGAACATCAAGATGGGTTTCCAGCCATTCCTCATTTGTCAGAGAAGGAGCTGATGGAAAAACAAAGAGCTGACGCCAGCATCAGAGAGGTCGTCACTCAGTTGGAAACGGGAGAAACCTCCTCCCACTGTTAGAGCCGAGTTTCCAGGACTGCCTCTGTTGCTGCGTGAGTGGAACCGGTTAGAGCTAAAGAATGGTGTTCTTTACAGGAGAAGGCAGGAAGGAGTCAAAACTATTTTTCAATTAGTGCTTCCAGAAGAGCTGAGAGCAGTTGCATTGAAAAGTCAGCATGATGATATGGGTATCGAGCGCATGATGGATCTCATACGATCCCGGTTCTATTGGCCCAAGATGTCAATGTCTGTGGAGGAGAAGATTAAGACCTGTGTGCGATGTAAAACCGTCTCAAAGAAAGCTGCACCTCTAGTTAGCATTAAGACCAGCAGGCCTTTGGAGCTAGTATGCATGGACATCCTTTCTTTGGAGCCTGATCGTAGTAACACAAAGGATATACTGATAATTACAGATCATTTTACCAGTGGCCATAACGACTCCCAACTAGAAAGCCCTCACTGTTGCAAAGTCTCTCTGGGACCACTTCATTGTGCATTACGTTTTCCCTGAGCGTCTCCATAGGTACCAAGGTCCTGATTTTGAATCACGAACAGTCAAAGAGCTGTGGGAGATTGTTCTCACTTTCTTAATTCTAGCAATGCCATATCATCCAAGAGGAAATCCTGTCGAGCGTTTTAACAGGACGCTACTCCAGATGCTTGGTACTCTGAGCATGCATGACAAAACTCACTGGCGTGATTTCGTTAAACCACGTGTACATGCATACAACTGCATGAAGAATGAAGTGTCCCGCTACACTCCATATGAACTCATGTTCTGGAGACAACATAGACTACCAGCTGACATAGCCTTCAATGTACTTGTTAATGACCAGAAGAAATTGCATTCACAGTATGTGCAAGATTTGAAGAGTCACCTGGAAGAAAGCTACAGGACAGTCACCCAGAACGCTCTCAAAACAGCTGAACGAAACAAACCCAGATTTGACAGGCATGTATCACAGTCCACCCTTGACGTTGGTGACAGATTTCTTGTGATACATGTTAAACTGAGAGGGAAACACAAGTTGGCTGATAAGTGGGAAACTGACATTTAACTAAATGTGCATGATTACCATGATCACTAACGTTTGCTATTTCAATTGATGTTTATTGATAAGCACAGTCACTCACATTTGATTTCCATCTCATAGTGGTTTATGTCAGTATTTGTGAATTGCTTGGTGTTTTTCTGTGGATTCATGTTTCATCATAGACAAGAGTTAACTGTTTTCCCTGACATGTCTGAAAGTGCTGGAGAGGCAAATAACACAAGGGATAATGTCCCTGTTGAACTTGCTCCAGTTGACTCGTTTGCTATTTCAATTGATCGGTAACTGAGCTAGCCTAAATGTTAACAGCTTGTGGTTATGCTTGGTTCAGTATGAACACCCACAAAATCCTGTTTACAAAGGTACTCACCAAATCTTGGCGTCATTCTTTCCCTCAATCCCTTCACAGCACGTTTGTATAAATAAGTTACATCAGACTGAAGAAGCTGAAAAACCTGACATTGAGACAAACCTAACTGGTCCAGTAGAGTTTCAGCTTAAACATACAGTAGAATAGACTTAGATATCGGCCATATATCCTGCCTAGAGTTGGGTGCACCCTACTAAACTCATATCTTAATCTGAGGGTCTCTCAGATCCTGACCTGTTTAACAAACAGGATCACACAATACATGGGTCTTGCTCCCCATAGTTACACATGTTGTTGCTAAGCAACCAACCAATCTATAGCTGCAGAATGGTTTCCTGCTCAGGCTTATAGCTGCAGAATCGTATAGATACAGTATCATCCTGCGCTCTAAGCTCTCCACTCTCTCCCCTCTCAGCAGTAGCAGCAGGTGGCAGCGAGTACAGATCCTTGGGAGTCTTTCTTTACATTGTGTATGACTCTGGCCAGAGCCGTCTTATCTGTTTGAATAAGATACGGAAAAGGACCCACTGGTGATAGGATTATTAGACCCGGCTGCTATTACAGCAACACTGATTGCTATTTGCAACACTGCCAATAGTAGGTGAGAAATGTCACCTGTACTCGAGCCAATCCAATGACCTACATATAGTTTGAAAAGGTCACTCTGAGTCTCTGACCAGTGGCTCCTATCTTTGGCCCCATTACAAGCTCTGACAATTAAATAATGTGACAACTGTTATGTTTGATGATTGATAGGAGGTAGCGATGTGACAGCTCGTTGGCTTGTCAGTTGCCAAATGCTTTGTTTTTCGTTATCGTTTCTGTACATGAGGTTAATTATGCAAAGTTAACGTACTGTATTCCCAGAGTTCATATAAGGCGAATCATGGATTGCAAAAGTAGTAAGATAATACATTGTATCTAGTACAAGGATCAGTTCAAAAGGGGGAATACAATCCTTCTGCATTGTGTCATCACTGAATAACAAAATAATTCATTACAAGTAGTAACAAAATAATACATTTAAAATCATTCAAAAAGTTATTAGAGTAGCATTCATAATCACAGGAAATAATTAACTAGACCATATCACCTTGATTTAAAACTTTTATTTGCCACTTGCATAGGATTCAACAGGTGTAAAATGGTACAGTGAAATTCTTACCTTGAGAGCTCTTTTGTCACAATGTAGTACAGGTCAGTGCCAGTACCTTATTCAATGTGCAGGGGTACTGGAGTGGTTGTATATACAGGTCAGTGTCAGTACCTTATTCAATGTGCAGGGGTACTGGAGTGGTTGTATATACAGGTCAGTGCCAGTACCTTATTCAATGTGCAGGGGTACTGGAGTGGTTGTATATACAGGTCAGTGCCAGTACCTTATTCAATGTGCAGGGGTACTGGAGTGGTTGTATATACAGGTCAGTGCCTTATTCAATGTGCAGGGATACTGGAGTGGTTGTATATACAGGTCAGTACCTTATTCATTGTGCAGGGATACTGGAGTGGTTGTATATACAGGTCAGTGCCAGTACCTTATTCAATGTGCAGGGGTACTGGAGTGGTTGTATATACAGGTCAGTGTCAGTACCTTATTCAATGTGCAGGGGTACTGGAGTGGTTGTATATACAGGTCAGTGTCAGTACCTTATTCAATGTGCAGGGGTACTGGAGTGGTTGTATATACAGGTCAGTGCCAGTACCTTATTCAATGTGCAGGGGTACTGGAGTGGTTCTATATACAGGTCAGTGCCAGTACCTTATTCAATGTGCAGGGGTACTGGAGTGGTTGTATATACAGGTCAGTGTCAGTACCTTATTCAATGTGCAGGGGTACTGGAGTGGTTGTATATACAGGTCAGTGCCAGTACCTTATTCAATGTGCAGGGGTACTGGAGTGGTTGTATATACAGGTCAGTGCCTTATTCAATGTGCAGGGGTACTGGAGTGGTTGTATATACAGGTCAGTGCCAGTACCTTATTCAATGTGCAGGGGTACTGGAGTGGTTGTATATACAGGTCAGTGCCAGTACCTTATTCAATGTGCAGGGGTACTGGAGTGGTTGTATATACAGGTCAGTACCTTATTCAATGTGCAGGGGTACTGGAGTGGTTGTATATACAGGTCAGTACCTTATTCAATGTGCAGGGGTACTGGAGTGGTTGTATATACAGGTCAGTGACAGTACCTTATTCAATGTGCAGGGGTACTGGAGTGGTTGTATATACAGGTCAGTACCTTATTCAATGTGCAGGGATACTGGAGTGGTTGTATATACAGGTCAGTGCCAGTACCTTATTCAATGTGCAGGGGTACTGGAGTGGTTGTATATACAGGTCAGTGCCTTATTCAATGTGCAGGGGTACTGGAGTGGTTGTATATACAGGTCAGTGCCAGTACCTTATTCAATGTGCAGGGGTACTGGAGTGGTTGTATATACAGGTCAGTGCCAGTACCTTATTCAATGTGCAGGGGTACTGGAGTGGTTGTATATACAGGTCAGTACCTTATTCAATGTGCAGGGGTACTGGAGTGGTTGTATATACAGGTCAGTACCTTATTCAATGTGCAGGGGTACTGGAGTGGTTGTATATACAGGTCAGTGCCAGTACCTTATTCAATGTGCAGGGGTACTGGAGTGGTTGTATATACAGGTCAGTGCCTTATTCAATGTGCAGGGGTACTGGAGTGGTTGTATATACAGGTCAGTGCCAGTACCTTATTCAATGTGCAGGGGTACTGGAGTGGTTGTATATACAGGTCAGTGCCAGTACCTTATTCAATGTGCAGGGGTACTGGAGTGGTTGTATATACAGGTCAGTGTCAGTACCTTATTCAATGTGCAGGGGTACTGGAGTGGTTGTATACACAGGTCAGTACCTTATTCAATGTGCAGGGGTACTGGAGTGGTTGTATATACAGGTCAGTGACAGTACCTTATTCAATGTGCAGGGGTACTGGAGTGGTTGTATATACAGGTCAGTGTCAGTACCTTATTCAATGTGCAGGGGTACTGGAGTGGTTGTATATACAGGTCAGTACCTTATTCAATGTGCAGGGGTACTGGAGTGGTTGTATATACAGGTCAGTGACAGTACCTTATTCAATGTGCAGGGGTACTGGAGTGGTTGTATATACAGGTCAGTGTCAGTACCTTATTCAATGTGCAGGGGTACTGGAGTGGTTGTATATACAGGTCAGTACCTTATTCAATGTGCAGGGATACTGGAGTGGTTGTATATACAGGTCAGTGCCAGTACCTTATTCAATGTGCAGGGGTACTGGAGTGGTTGTATATACAGGTCAGTACCTTATTCAATGTGCAGGGGTACTGGAGTGGTTGTATATACAGGTCAGTACCTTATTCAATGTGCAGGGGTACTGGAGTGGTTGTATATACAGGTCAGTGCCAGTACCTTATTCAATGTGCAGGGGTACTGGAGTGGTTGTATATACAGGTCAGTACCTTATTCAATGTGCAGGGATACTGGAGTGGTTGTATATACAGGTCAGTGCCAGTACCTTATTCAATGTGCAGGGGTACTGGAGTGGTTGTATATACAGGTCAGTGCCTTATTCAATGTGCAGGGGTACTGGAGTGGTTGTATATACAGGTCAGTGCCAGTACCTTATTCAATGTGCAGGGGTACTGGAGTGGTTGTATATACAGGTCAGTGCCAGTACCTTATTCAATGTGCAGGGGTACTGGAGTGGTTGTATATACAGGTCAGTGTCAGTACCTTATTCAATGTGCAGGGGTACTGGAGTGGTTGTATACACAGGTCAGTACCTTATTCAATGTGCAGGGGTACTGGAGTGGTTGTATATACAGGTCAGTGACAGTACCTTATTCAATGTGCAGGGGTACTGGAGTGGTTGTATATACAGGTCAGTGTCAGTACCTTATTCAATGTGCAGGGGTACTGGAGTGGTTGTATATACAGGTCAGTACCTTATTCAATGTGCAGGGGTACTGGAGTGGTTGTATATACAGGTCAGTGACAGTACCTTATTCAATGTGCAGGGGTACTGGAGTGGTTGTATATACAGGTCAGTGACAGTACCTTATTCAATGTGCAGGGGTACTGGAGTGGTTGTATATACAGGTCAGTGCCTTATTCAATGTGCAGGGATACTGGAGTGGTTGTATATACAGGTCAGTACCTTATTCAATGTGCAGGGATACTGGAGTGGTTGTATATACAGGTCAGTGCCAGTACCTTATTCAATGTGCAGGGGTACTGGAGTGGTTGTATATACAGGTCAGTGTCAGTACCTTATTCAATGTGCAGGGGTACTGGAGTGGTTGTATATACAGGTCAGTGTCAGTACCTTATTCAATGTGCAGGGGTACTGGAGTGGTTGTATATACAGGTCAGTGCCAGTACCTTATTCAATGTGCAGGGGTACTGGAGTGGTTCTATATACAGGTCAGTGCCAGTACCTTATTCAATGTGCAGGGGTACTGGAGTGGTTGTATATACAGGTCAGTGTCAGTACCTTATTCAATGTGCAGGGGTACTGGAGTGGTTGTATATACAGGTCAGTGCCAGTACCTTATTCAATGTGCAGGGGTACTGGAGTGGTTGTATATACAGGTCAGTGTCAGTACCTTATTCAATGTGCAGGGGTACTGGAGTGGTTGTATATACAGGTCAGTACCTTATTCAATGTGCAGGGATACTGGAGTGGTTGAATATACAGGTCAGTGCCAGTACCTTATTCAATGTGCAGGGGTACTGGAGTGGTTGTATATACAGGTCAGTACCTTATTCAATGTGCAGGGGTACTGGAGTGGTTGTATATACAGGTCAGTACCTTATTCAATGTGCATGGGTACTGGAGTGGTTGTATATACAGGTCAGTGCCAGTACCTTATTCAATGTGCAGGGGTACTGGAGTGGTTGTATATACAGGTCAGTACCTTATTCAATGTGCAGGGATACTGGAGTGGTTGTATATACAGGTCAGTGCCAGTACCTTATTCAATGTGCAGGGGTACTGGAGTGGTTGTATATACAGGTCAGTGCCTTATTCAATGTGCAGGGGTACTGGAGTGGTTGTATATACAGGTCAGTGCCAGTACCTTATTCAATGTGCAGGGGTACTGGAGTGGTTGTATATACAGGTCAGTGCCAGTACCTTATTCAATGTGCAGGGGTACTGGAGTGGTTGTATATACAGGTCAGTACCTTATTCAATGTGCAGGGGTACTGGAGTGGTTGTATATACAGGTCAGTACCTTATTCAATGTGCAGGGGTACTGGAGTGGTTGTATATACAGGTCAGTGCCAGTACCTTATTCAATGTGCAGGGGTACTGGAGTGGTTGTATATACAGGTCAGTACCTTATTCAATGTGCAGGGATACTGGAGTGGTTGTATATACAGGTCAGTGCCAGTACCTTATTCAATGTGCAGGGGTACTGGAGTGGTTGTATATACAGGTCAGTGCCTTATTCAATGTGCAGGGGTACTGGAGTGGTTGTATATACAGGTCAGTGCCAGTACCTTATTCAATGTGCAGGGGTACTGGAGTGGTTGTATATACAGGTCAGTGCCAGTACCTTATTCAATGTGCAGGGGTACTGGAGTGGTTGTATATACAGGTCAGTACCTTATTCAATGTGCAGGGGTACTGGAGTGGTTGTATATACAGGTCAGTACCTTATTCAATGTGCAGGGGTACTGGAGTGGTTGTATATACAGGTCAGTGCCAGTACCTTATTCAATGTGCAGGGGTACTGGAGTGGTTGTATATACAGGTCAGTGCCTTATTCAATGTGCAGGGGTACTGGAGTGGTTGTATATACAGGTCAGTGCCAGTACCTTATTCAATGTGCAGGGGTACTGGAGTGGTTGTATATACAGGTCAGTGCCAGTACCTTATTCAATGTGCAGGGGTACTGGAGTGGTTGTATATACAGGTCAGTGTCAGTACCTTATTCAATGTGCAGGGGTACTGGAGTGGTTGTATACACAGGTCAGTACCTTATTCAATGTGCAGGGGTACTGGAGTGGTTGTATATACAGGTCAGTGACAGTACCTTATTCAATGTGCAGGGGTACTGGAGTGGTTGTATATACAGGTCAGTGTCAGTACCTTATTCAATGTGCAGGGGTACTGGAGTGGTTGTATATACAGGTCAGTACCTTATTCAATGTGCAGGGGTACTGGAGTGGTTGTATATACAGGTCAGTGACAGTACCTTATTCAATGTGCAGGGGTACTGGAGTGGTTGTATATACAGGTCAGTGTCAGTACCTTATTCAATGTGCAGGGGTACTGGAGTGGTTGTATATACAGGTCAGTACCTTATTCAATGTGCAGGGATACTGGAGTGGTTGTATATACAGGTCAGTGCCAGTACCTTATTCAATGTGCAGGGGTACTGGAGTGGTTGTATATACAGGTCAGTACCTTATTCAATGTGCAGGGGTACTGGAGTGGTTGTATATACAGGTCAGTACCTTATTCAATGTGCAGGGGTACTGGAGTGGTTGTATATACAGGTCAGTGCCAGTACCTTATTCAATGTGCAGGGGTACTGGAGTGGTTGTATATACAGGTCAGTACCTTATTCAATGTGCAGGGATACTGGAGTGGTTGTATATACAGGTCAGTGCCAGTACCTTATTCAATGTGCAGGGGTACTGGAGTGGTTGTATATACAGGTCAGTGCCAGTACCTTATTCAATGTGCAGGGGTACTGGAGTGGTTGTATATACAGGTCAGTGCCAGTACCTTATTCAATGTGCAGGGGTACTGGAGTGGTTGTATATACAGGTCAGTGTCAGTACCTTATTCAATGTGCAGGGGTACTGGAGTGGTTGTATACACAGGTCAGTACCTTATTCAATGTGCAGGGGTACTGGAGTGGTTGTATATACAGGTCAGTTACAGTACCTTATTCAATGTGCAGGGGTACTGGAGTGGTTGTATATACAGGTCAGTGTCAGTACCTTATTCAATGTGCAGGGGTACTGGAGTGGTTGTATACACAGGTCAGTACCTTATTCAATGTGCAGGGGTACTGGAGTGGTTGTATATACAGGTCAGTGTCAGTACCTTATTCAATGTGCAGGGGTACTGGAGTGGTTGTATATACAGGTCAGTACCTTATTCAATGTGCAGGGGTACTGGAGTGGTTGTATATACAGGTCAGTGACAGTACCTTATTCAATGTGCAGGGGTACTGGAGTGGTTGTATATACAGGTCAGTGACAGTACCTTATTCAATGTGCAGGGGTACTGGAGTGGTTGAGCTGGATGTATACTTAAAAAGTGACTGGTTGTAGGATTTCAAGCCCATTCCCAACAATGCAGAGTTGAAAAGTATCATGGATGGAAAGGAACTTAAGGCCCCGACCCCCTCTACTACAGCCCCATTGATGTGAATGGGGTCGTGTTCAACCCTCCGTTACCTATAGTCCACGATAAGCTCCTTTGTTTTGCTGAGGTTGAGGGGGTGGTTGTTGTGGGGACACACCCCTGCCTGCCATATTTCTGATCCCCTCCCTATAGGCTGTCTGATCGTCGTTGGTGATCAAGCCTACCACCGTCGTGTCGTTTGCAAACTTAATGATGGAGTAGTGTTAGTGTTGGAGTCGTGCTTGGCTGAACAGGGAGAACAGGAAGGGTCTAAGCACATAACCTGGAGGGGCCCCTTGTTGAGCGTCAGCAAAGTGGATGTGTGTTGCCTACCCTCACCACCTTGGGGTAACCCGTCAGGAAATCCAGGATCCAGTTGCAGAGGGAAGTGTTCAGTCCCAGGGTCCTTAATTTTAGTGATGAGCTTGGAGGGCAGTATGGTGTTGAATGTTGGTTGAGCTGTAGTCAATGAACATTCTTACATAGGTGATATTTTTTTCCAGGTGGGTAAGGGTGTTGTGGAGTGCAATAGAGATTGCGTCATCTGTAGATCTGTTGGGGAGGTTTGCAAATTGGTGTAGGTCCGTTTTTGGGGGGGATGATGGTGTTGATGTGAGCCATGACCAGCATTTCAAAGCATTTCATGGCTACAGATGTGAGTGCAGAAGGGCAGTAGTCATTCAGACAGGTTACCTTGGCATTCTTGGTCACAGGGAATATGGTGGTTTGCTTGAAATATGTAGTTATTACTGACTGTGTTATGGAAATGTTTTCAAATTTCAGTGAAAACACTTGCCAGATGGTCAGTACGTGTCCTGGTAATCTGTCTGTGAATATGAACCTGTTTAAAGGTCTTACTCACATCGGCTACGGAAAGCATGATCACACAGTCGTCTAGAACTGCTGGCACTCTCATGCATGGTTCAGTGTTGCTTGCCTCAGCGAGCATAGAACGCATTTAGCTCGTCTGGTAGGCTCGCGTCACTGGGTTTCCCTTTATAATCCGTGATAGTTTGCAAGCCCTGCCATATCTGACAAACATCAGAGCCGGTGTAGTAGGATTCGATCTTAGTCTGAAATTGTCACTTCGCATGTTTGATGGTTCGTCGGTGGGCATAGTGGGATTTCTTATAAGCATCCGGATTAGTGTCCTGCTCCCTATTTATGGTAATATACAGTACTAATGGTAATAATTACATGTAAACATGAGTAATAGTGACCAGGATGAATAGATAAATGCTAAGGGTTTGGCAATCAATTATCAATGGACAGCAGCGTAATGGAGTAGTTTCCTGCAGTCAAATGACCAAATCGCCCTCTAGTGGCCTCATGGGTGAAATGTTATTAATATTGTTCATCATTTCATAATTAATAAACTTTTTTTTTAACCATAGAATATTTGGTTTTTCTATGTCAAACGGTTATGTTATATTTCAGTGTTCTGTGATGTGTACAAGATTTAATTTTGGGATGCAAACGCAAAAAAAATGTCAACTCTATATCTGACATGGTACAGGTGTCTTCTTTTTCTAAGCCCATAACCATGTATATGAGGTGTATACTTTTGTTTCGAAGTAGATTTGATTAAGACTACCAAGAAACATTCTGTGTGATGCTGATTTAGCCCACTAAAATACGAGGTTAATAATTAGAATCAATAGCAATTTAGTAGCAGCGCACGTTGTGGGTAGAGACCTGTGGATGAGCATAGGGTCAGTGAGGATAATCTGTGGGAGAGGGAGAGCAGTCATTTTTAGCCATTTAACAGTCTTATGGCCAGGGGATAGAAGCTGTTTAGGAGTCTGTTTGTCTGAGCTTTCATGCACCAGTACCACCTGCCGGACGGGAGCGTGGAGAACAGTTCTCAGATACTGCCTGGCATGTACGATTAATAAGGTTAATCATCTACAAACCGTGTCACTACCATGAGGTAAATAAATAATACAATGAAATTAAGAGTTAGAGCACTTGTTAATCTCCACAGCTGTAGGTGGCTGAACCTCCCGATGGTGCACATTGCTTTATCTTTCGGGTGTCTGGTATTATCTGGTGGTGTTGTCACACACACACACACACACACACACACACACACACACACACACACACACACACACACACACACACACACACACACACACACACACACACACACACACACACACACACACAGTTCAATAGAAGTGAAAGGCAGTATGTAGTGGGTACAGCATTATGCAGTGAAGTAGATGGCTGTGTAGAACAGGGCATTATGTGGCTGGAGAGACACCGTTCTTTCGACAAAATGATGCCTTAGTCCGACACCTCGTAACTCAATTGGGTCACAGCGGGATTTCACCCCCGCTTCTGTCCATTTCAGACAAAGGGCACCGCCGTTGCTGTTTAGATTTTTTATTACACAGACAACTGAAAGGGTTCATGCAATGGCAATATTCCTGGCCCAGCAGTTTGTTTGAATAGGGACATTCATGTAACTCAGGAAGTCTGCATGGATGTATAATCGTTTGAAGGTCAGATTCAAAAATATGTTTTCTGAGTGATTCCTTAAGTCCTGAGTTAACCCTTATGTCTTCAGTTAACACTTAGGCCCTGAGTTAACCCTTATGTCTTCAGTTAACACTTAGGTCCTGAGTTAACCCTTATGTCTTCAGTTAACACTTAGGTCCTGAGTTAACCCTTATGTCTTCAGTTAACACTTAGGTCCTGAGTTAACCCTTATGTCTTCAGTTAACACTTAGGTCCTGAGTTAACCCTTATGTCTTCAGTTAACACTTAGGTCCTGAGTTAACCCTTATGTCTTCAGTTAACACTTAGGTCCTGAGTTAACCCTTATGTCTTCAGTTAACACTTAGGTCCTGAGTTAACCCTTATGTCTTCAGTTAACACTTAGGTCCTGAGTTAACCCTTATGTCTTCAGTTAACACTTAGGTCCTGAGTTAACCCTTTGGCATGTAATGTATTGTAAAAGATAGGAACACCATATACTTGGCCAGTAAATGTAGTTGGACAGAAGATTGGCCATGTGAATGAAACAATATATAAGAATGAAGGGTTATTCTATGTACATTTGGGATGCCAGCTTTATGCAGATCAATAAAAATAATATATCCTTTCCAAGCTTTATAAACTCTGCAAAAAAAGAAACGTCCCTTTTTCAGGACCCTTCGTAAAAATCCAAATATCTTCACAGATCTTCATTGTAAAGGGTTTAAACACTGTTTCCCATGCTTGTTCAATGAACCATAAACAATTAATGAACATGCACCTGTGGAACGGTCGTTAAGACACTAACAGCTTACAGACAGTAGGCAATTCAGGTAACAGTTATGAAAACTTAGGACTCTAAAGAGGCCCAGGGTCCCTGCTCATCTGCGTGAACGTGCCTTAGGTATGCTGCAAGGAGGCATGAGGATTGCAGATGTGGCCAGGGCAATAAATTGCAATGTCCGTACTGTGAGACGCCTAAGACAGAGCTACAGGGAGACAGGATGGACAGCTGGTCGTCCTCGCAGTGGCAGACCACGTGTAACAACACCTGCACAGGATCGGTACATCTGAACATCACACCTGCCGGACAGGTACAGGATGGCAACAACTGCCCGAGTTACACCAGGAACGCACAATCCCTCCAGTGCTCAGACTGTCCGCAATAAGCTGAGAGAGGCTGGACTGAGGGCTTGTAGGCCTGTTGTAAGGCAGGTCCTCCCCAGACATCACTGGCAACAACGTTGCTTATAGGTACAAACCCACCGTTGCTGAAACAGACAGGACTGGCAACAACGTCGCCTATAGGTACAAACCCACCGTTGCTGAACCAGACAGGACTGGCAACAACGTCGCCTATGGGTACAAACCCCCCGTCGCTGAACCAGACAGGACTGGCAACAACGTCACCTATAGGTACAAACCCACCGTTGCTGAACCAGACAGGACTGGCAACAACGTTGCCTATTGGGACAAAGCCACAGTCGCTGGACCAGACAGGACTGGCAAAAAGTGCTCTTCACTGAGGAGTCGCGGTTTTATGGTACCCTTCCTGCAGGCTCATCCTGACATGACCCTCCAGTATGACAATGCCACCAGCCATACTGCTCGTTCTGTGTGTGATTTCCTGCAAGACAGGAATGTCAGGGTTCTGCCATTGCCAGCAAAAAGCCCAGATCTCAATCCCACGTCTGGGACCTGTTGGATCAGATGGAGAGGGCTAGGGCCATTCCCCCCAGAAATGTCTGGGAACTTGCAGGTACCTTGGTGGAAGAGTGGGGTAACATCTCACTGCAAGAACTGGCAAATCTGGTGCAGTCCATGAGGAGGAGATGCCCTGCAGTACTTAATGCAGCTGGTGGCCACACCAGACACTGACTGTTATTTTTGACCCCCCTTTGTTCAGGGACACATTATTCCATTTCTGTTAGTCACATGTCTGTAAACTTGTTCAGCTTATGTGTCAGTTGATGAATCTTATGTTCATACAAATATTTACACATGTTAAGTTTGCTGAAAATAAATGCAGTTGACAGTGAGAGGATGTTTCTTTTTTTGCTGAGTTTATTTGTATGCCAACATTAGCCTACTCACAATGGAGGTAAACAAGCTTATATTTTGGTGTTCTGATTGGTTAAGACAGTTGAATTAAGCTCATAAGGCCTTTTAAAGGTTATATTCTTCAAGAATCATTGGCTCTGTATCCAGTGGCAATTATTTGTAAATCTTGGTGGGACAAAAAAAAGAAAAGTGGGATGAACTCCAGCAGAGCCACTACACAATACATGATTTGCACTATAACTATGACAAACGGTGCCCACAAACTGTAAGGGCCTACATAAAGCTGTCCCAACTTCTTACCACTGCTACACCTGGCTATCAGCGGAGCCTTTTCTGGCAGTGAAACAGTTCATTCAGCCTCATTTACTGCCTTTAAAAAAAACATAGCTGCAGGCAGGTTAGCCTAGTGGTTAGAGTGTTGGACTAGTAACCAGAAGGTTGCAAGTTCAAACCCCTGAGCTGACAAGGAACAGATATGTCCTTCTGCCCCTGAACAGGCAGTTAACCCATGGTTCCTAGGCTGTCATTGAAAATAAGAATTTGTTCTTAACTAACTTGCCTAGTTAAATAAAGGTCAAATGAAATTACACCTTAGTAACACACACATCACTGTTAGATAGAAAAACAATGTCTACTCACTCTCTACCCCTCTCTCCATTCTGCATTATTATCAACACAGAAATGTAGGTTAATGATGATTGCATATTACCAACTAAATATTTCCCGTCTAAGGGAGCGAGAAGTGTTGTGCTCTATGATGTGTTGTCCTCAGACAGCCCATGATTTCCAACTCAGATATCAGACTTTGCCCAAGTCGACAGTTTACCCACTGTAAGAATGTGTCCCAAATGGCACCCTATTTTCATCATAGGTACACTTCAACTATGACAGACAAAATGAGAAAAAAAATCCAGAAAATCGCATTGTAGGATTTTTAATGAATTTATTTGCAAATTAAGGTGGAAAATAAGTATTTGGTCACCTACAAACAAGCAAGATTTCTGGCTCTCACAGACCTGTATTATATACAGTACCCATCATCTGGCTGAATTTTCTTTTAAAAGAGGCTCCTCTGTCCTCCACTTGTTACCTGTATTAATGGCACCTGCTTGAACTTGTTATCAGTATAAAAGACACCTGTCCACAACCTCAAACAGTCACACTCCTGTTTGAGTGGGAGAACTTGCACAATTGGTGGCTGACTAAATACTTTTTTGCCCCACTGTATATAATGCTTGATCACAGAATTAAAATCGGACACAAACCACCACTAACTTCTCCTGAGGCGTGTTGCACAGTACAGAACACACTGGTTGCATCTAAAACGGCACCCACTTCCCTATGCCGTGCTCTACTTTTGACCAGGGCCCATAGGACACTAGGCAAAAGTAATGCACTACATAGGGAATAGGGTGCCATTTTTGGGAGCACACACTGTACCTCACATTCAGTATAGTAAAGTATAGAATATGTAAATAGATGTTGTCAGGCAGGTAGTAAAAACCAGACAGCTGAATCTAGTGGCTTCACTGCATCCAATGCTTTAAGTAAGCTGGGATGACCTTTAACTCTTGGCCAGGGCCCATGGGGATGTAGTCAGAAGTAGTGCACTATATGGGTAATAAGGTCTCTTTCGGCACATGTCCTTAGTCAGCTGACCATAGGATGTTAATGATCTGGGTGAAGTTGTGAAAGTTAAAACACAAGACAAATACAGTTTGAGTTAATACATGACATATCAATCCCACTGGGCAAGAAACTGGTTGAATCAATGGTTTTTTCTCCACGTCATTTCAACCAAAAAGATATGTGATGACGTTGAATCAATATGAAAAAAAGTTAACAACGCAAGAGAATTTAATGACATGGTGACAGTTTTTGTTGATTTCACATTGAATTCAAGTTAGTTGACAACTCAACCAAATGTAAAACTAGATGTTGAAATTACATCTGTGCCCAGTAGGATATCAGTTTTGGTTCTAAACAAAAAATAAAATAGTGCGAAACAAGCAAGAGGCATGTTGCAAAAACATCCCCTTCCCAGTGCCAAGGTGCTAATAGGTCATCATTTAACAAAAACATCCCCTTCCCAGTGCCAAGGTGCTAATAGGTCATCATTTAACAAAAACATCCCCTTCCCAGTGCCAAGGTGCTAATAGGTCATCATTTAACAAAAACATCCCCTTCCCAGTGCCAAGGTGCTAATAGGTCATGTATTTTTGTTAAGTCATGTATTGTTGTTAAATGAGGTGCTTATAGGTCATCATTTAACAAAAACATCCTCTTTCTAGAGCGGAGGTGTTTTTGTTAAATGATGACCTATAAGCACCTCCGCTCTAGAAAGAGGGTGTTTTTGTTAAATGATGACCTATAAGCACCTCCGCTCTAGAAAGAGGATGTTTTTGTTAAATGATGACCTATAAGCACCTCCGCTCTAGAAAGAGGATGTTTTTGTTAAATGATGACCTATAAGCACCTCCGCTCTAGAAAGAGGATGTTTTTGTTAAATGATGACCTATAAGCACCTCCGCTCTAGAAAGAGGATGTTTTTGTTAAATGATGACCTATAAGCACCTCCGCTCTAGAAAGAGGATGTTTTTGTTAAATGATGACCTATAAGCACCTCCGCTCTAGAAAGAGGATGTTTTTGTTAAATGATGACCTATAAGCACCTCCGCTCTAGAAAGAGGATGTTTTTGTTAAATGATGACCTATAAGCACCTCCACTCTATAAAGAGGATGTTTTTGTTAAATGATGACCTATAAGCACCTCCGCTCTAGAAAGAGGATGTTTTTGTTAAATGATGACCTATAAGCACCTCCGCTCTAGAAAGAGGATGTTTTTGTTAAATGATGACCTATAAGCACCTCCGCTCTAGAAAGAGGATGTTTTTGTTAAATGATGACCTATAAGCACCTCCGCTCTAGAAAGAGGATGTTTTTGTTAAATGATGACCTATAAGCACCTCCGCTCTAGAAAGAGGATGTTTTTGTTAAATGATGACCTATAAGCACCTCCGCTCTAGAAAGAGGATGTTTTTGTTAAATGATGACCTATAAGCACCTCCGCTCTAGAAAGAGGATGTTTTTGTTAAATGATGACCTATAAGCACCTCCGCTCTAGAAAGAGGATGTTTTTGTTAAATGATGACCTATAAGCACCTCCGCTCTAGAAAGAGGATGTTTTTGTTAAATGATGACCTATAAGCACCTCCGCTCTAGAAAGAGGATGTTTTTGTTAAATGATGACCTATAAGCACCTCCGCTCTAGAAAGAGGATGTTTTTGTTAAATGATGACCTATAAGCACCTCCGCTCTAGAAAGAGGATGTTTTTGTTAAATGATGACCTATAAGCACCTCCGCTCTAGAAAGAGGATGTTTTTGTTAAATGATGACCTATAA
The DNA here is from genome assembly GCF_002021735.2 of Oncorhynchus kisutch. Classification (NCBI taxonomy): domain Eukaryota; kingdom Metazoa; phylum Chordata; class Actinopteri; order Salmoniformes; family Salmonidae; genus Oncorhynchus; species Oncorhynchus kisutch. The sequence continues at coordinate 7,338,192 of NW_022261983.1, forward strand.
GCACCTCCGCTCTAGAAAGAGGATGTTTTTGTTAAATGATGACCTATAAGCACCTCCGCTCTAGAAAGAGGATGTTTTTGTTAAATGATGACCTATAAGCACCTCCGCTCTAGAAAGAGGATGTTTTTGTTAAATGATGACCTATAAGCACCTCCGCTCTAGAAAGAGGATGTTTTTGTTAAATGATGACCTATAAGCACCTCCGCTCTAGAAAGAGGATGTTTTTGTTAAATGATGACCTATAAGCACTTCCGCACTAGAAAGAGGATGTTTTTGCAACACGCACCTTGATTACCTCCCAACATTTTATATTTGTTTAGAACCAGAATTCAGAGACTCTTATCACAGTCTATAAATACGCATAAGGTTATATATGTATAGCCTATAAAGTAGTGTTTTTATTATTTGTTTATCAGTTCATTAAAGTTGCACTTATCGTAAGACATTAAATTAGTTGATTCTCATAGGTTAATGCAGCTTTTCAGCCACGCAACTCATGTATTACTACTATAAACTACTGTTTGCATCTTCAAGGCTGGTTACTTCCTAAATGCAATACGCTACAGTTACTAGTTACCTGTCAAAAATTGTAATCAGCTGTGTTACTTTTGGATTACCAAAAACTCAGCAATGTAATCGGATTACTTTCAGTTACTTTTGGATTACTTCCCCCTTAAGAGGCATTAGAAGAAGACAAACAGGACCATCAAACGCAATAATAGTGGTCTCTGACTTGTGGTCAGACCAAACCCTGTTTTTATCTTCCTGTTATAGCTGTAGGTAGTCTCCCCAACCCTGTGTTTATCTTCCTGTTATAGCTGTAGGTACAGTCTCCCCAACCCTGTGTTTATCTTCCTGTTATAGCTGTAGGTAGTCTCCCCAACCCTGTGTTTATCTTCCTGTTATAGCTGTAGGTACAGTCTCCCCAACCCTGTGTTTATCTTCCTGTTATAGCTGTAGGTGCAGTCTCCCCAACCCTGTGTTTATCTTCCTGTTATAGCTGTAGGTACAGTCTCCCCAACCCTGTGTTTATCTTCCTGTTATAGCTGTAGGTGCAGTCTCCCCAACCCTGTGTTTATCTTCCTGTTATAGCTGTAGGTACAGTCTCCCTAACCCTGTGTTTATCTTCCTGTTATAGCTGTAGGTACAGTCTCCCCAACCCTGTGTTTATCTTCCTGTTATAGCTGTAGGTACAGTCTCCCCAACCCTGTGTTTATCTTCCTGTTATAGCTGTAGGTGCAGTCTCCCCAACCCTGTGTTTATCTTCCTGTTATAGCTGTAGGTACAGTCTCCCCAACCCTGTGTTTATCTTCCTTTTATAGCTTTAGGTGCAGTCTCCCCAACCCTATGTTTATCTTCCTGTTATAGCTGTAGGTAGTCTCCCCAACCCTGTGTTTATCTTCCTGTTATAGCTGTAGGTGCAGTCTCCCCAACCCTGTGTTTATCTTCCTGTTATAGCTGTAGGTACAGTCTCCCCAACCCTGTGTTTATCTTCCTGTTATAGCTGTAGGTGCAGTCTCCCCAACCCTGTGTTTATCTTCCTGTTATAGCTGTAGGTGCAGTCTCCCCAACCCTGTGTTTATCTTCCTGTTATAACTGTAGGTACAGTCTCCCCAACCCTGTGTTTATCTTCCTGTTATAACTGTAGGTACAGTCTCCCCAACCCTGTGTTTATCTTCCTGTTATAACTGTAGGTACAGTCTCCCCAACCCTGTGTTTATCTTCCTGTTATAGCTGTAGGTACAGTCTCCCCAACCCTGTGTTTATCTTCCTGTTATAACTGTAGGTACAGTCTCCCCAACCCTGTGTTTATCTTCCTGTTATAGCTGTAGGTACAGTCTCCCCAACCCTGTGTTTATCTTCCTGTTATAGGAAGTGGGAGAACTTGCACAATTGGTGGCTGACTAAATACTTTTTTGCCCCACTGTATATAATGTCAACATTCCCCTCTTTTCTTTTGTATTTAATTCTAAGTAAGTCACAGCCTATATGCACAATTTTATAGACTATAATGATTTAATACAATTAAATGTTGTTTAAATGCTGAGAGCTTTAGTTGTTGTTCTACCAGCCTATTGTCACACTCCCAAATGCTTCACAATGTATTTCTTTGTAGGCTGTAGCCTTGAAATAAGTCAAATAATATAGCCTAAATAATTCATTTGAGTATCATGTGTCCAATTTGAATTCTATGATCAAGCCATTATATAAAATGTCAACATTCCACTCTCAATTCAGTCACTTCATTGATATGGATGAAATCTATTTTTATTACAGCATAAATGCAATGATAGAGAACAGAAGGACAGACAAGGAGGTTTATTAAGGTTATCCAATAGACACAAAGACATCAACAATGATGCCTGCCGTTAGCCCATGACCCAACCCTCTACGGTGTGGAAATTGACCCCCAGGACACGATTCTAGACTATCATGACTGTTGTTCTGTCAGTTTCTTTGTGTCGTGAGCACATGAGGATTTTGAAGTGCATTACTATTGACAAGGGAATTCAGACTGTGGGTACAATGATTCATTCAAAATGCTGTAGTCTGGAGAGTAGGTCCTGTGGATCTGGGTAGGTAGCACACTGAAACAAAAGGTTTCTGTCATTAACCTTAGATGATGGGTACTGTATATAATACAGACACTCAAACAGATACTCATACAGATCGTTTATGCTGGAAAACAATGAACGACTCCAGCTAACACAGTACTTTAAAGACTGGATTGCATTAATGAACTGAATGACTGTAGAAATGCATGATCCTTTGTGTTCTGGATAATGTAACATGCTATTAGGTTCAGCTTTTAACAATAGAGGATGAAGTCCAGGTTGTGTTTCTATCTGGAGTAGTTGCTGAGCTGCTTCAGGTGGTTTCAGACAAACCTCCTATGGAAGAGAGAGATATATAAAGAGAGAGAGACAGGTATTTTCTTACAGTAGAAAGTGCTTAAGGGCTGCAGTCCATTGCATTCTGGGTTCAAATTCAGCCTGCAACCCAAATGTTTCATGTTAATAGTTAGAGAACGCAGGAAGTCTTGTCTGGCTTTTGCACTTGTGCTGACGTATTAGTGGGAGATGCACCGTGCTCTAGTAGCTGTTGCCCGTGTCGGTCTAAGTCCCTCTCCGGCAGAGCATGACCTGTTGCAACAGTATCATTTATCTGTGTTATATAAGAGGCACAATACACACAGTTACAGACACGAACACGCACACAAGCAAACACATACCCACACACATGTTGGATGCCAGAACTCTACGGAATTATCTCCATGCTTCTACAGTCGTGGCCAAAAGTTTTGAGAATGACACAAATATTAATTTTCACAAAGTTTGCTGCCTCAGTTTGTATGATGGCAATTTGCATATACTCCAGAATGTTATGAAGAGTGATCAGATGAATTGCAATTTATTGCAAAGTTCCTCTTTGCCATGCAAATAAACTGAATCCCCCCCAAAATATTCCACTGTATTTCAGCCCTGCCACAAAAGGACCAGCTGACATCATGTCAGTGATTCTCTCGTTAACACAGGTGTGAGTGTTGACGAGAACAAGGCTGGAGATCACTCTGTCATTCTGATTGAGTTTGAATAACAGACTGGAAGCTTCAAACGGAGGGTGGTGCTTGGAATCATTGTTCTTCCTCTGTCAACCATGTTTACCTGCAAGGAAACACGTGCCGGTCATCATTGCTTTGCACAAAAAGGGCTTCACAGGCAAGGATATTGCTGCCAGTAAGATTGCACCTAAATCAAGCATTTATCGGATCATCAAGAACTTCAAGGACAGCGGTTCAATTGTTGTGAAGAAGGCTTCAGGGCGCCCAAGAAAGTCCAGCAAGCGCCAGGACCGTCTCCTAAAGTTGATTCAGCTGCAGGATCAGGGCAACACCAGTACAGAGCTTGCTCAGGAATGGCAGCAGGCAGGTGTGAGTGCATCTGCACACACAGTAAGGCGAAGACTTTTGGAAGATGGCTTGGTGTCAAAAAGGGCAGCAAAGAAGCCACTTCTCTCCAGGAAAAACATCAGGGACAGACTGATATTCTGCAAAAGGTACAGAGATTGGACTGCTGAGGACTGGGGTAAAGCCATTTTCATGGATGAATCCCCTTTCCGATTGTTTGGGGCATCCGGAAATAGCTTGTCCGGAGGAGACAAGGTGAGCGCTACCATCAGTCCTGTGTCATGCCACCAGTACAGCATCCTGAGACCATTCATGTGTGGGGTTGCTTCTCAGCCAGGGGAGTGGGCTCACTCACAATTTGCCTAAGAACACAGCCATGAATAAAGAATGGTACCAACACATCCTCCGAGAGCAACTTCTCCCAACCATCTAGGAACAGTTTGGTGACGAATAATTCCTTTTCCAGCATGATGGAGCACCTTGCCAGAAGGCAAAAGTGATAACTAAGTGGCTCGGGGAACAAATCATCGATATTTTGGGTCCATGGCCAGGAAACTCCCCAGACCTTAATCCCATCCCAGAACTTGTGGTCAATCCTCAAGAGGCGGGTGGAAAAACAAAAACCCACAAATTCTGACAAACCCCAAACATTGATTATGCAAGAATGGACTGCCATCAGTCAGGATGTGACCCAGAAGTTAATTGACTGCATGCCCGGGCAGATTGCAGAGGTCTTGTAAAAGAAGTGTCAACACTGCAAATATTTACTCTTTGCAACTTAATGTAAATTGTCAATAAAAGCCTTTGACACTTATGAAATGCTTGTAATTATACTTCAGTATTCCATAGTAACATCTGACAAAAATATCTAAAGACACTGAAGCAGCAAACTTTGTGGAAATTGATATTTATGTAATTCTCGACTGTACACTTTTACTGTGCCAGAGAGAGGGGCAGATATGCACTGGTGTTCCACAGGGGGTGAATGTGCATTCATGCCTGGAAGAATGTTGGGAGTGCTGGTGCTCACACCAGCTCCCCTAGGCTCTCGTCTCTCTGTGAAAACCCCAGAGTGTGAGTTCATTCTGGGCCGTCGAGGTCTCCGAGAGCAGCCTTCTCTCACCATACCCCTGGGTCCCTTATGCCTCCTACTGTCTACATACAAAACAGCAACATAGAGGTACAAGATCTGCTCCAAACTAGAATAGAATGTATGTTTTATTTATCCATTTGTACAGAAAGTTTGCTAACATGCCTTGCTTAACGGCACAATGCCAGTGCTGTAGGTAGCACCTGGGGAAATGATGCCAGTAAACCCGGTATGTTATGTTGCTGTGGATATTGGAACGGAACCACAGAGTTGCAGTATTCCAGTCACATCTTGGCCTCCCGTGCTCCCTCACGCAATGCAACCTTGTCCCCAGGCTCAACTGCTATGGCATATACAGAGAGAGAGAGAGAGAGAGAGAGAGAGAGAGAGAGAGAGAGATTACACACACTGTAAACTGTGTCACTTCCTAGGATGTCTTCAGTTATATTGTTCACTCCACAGGAAACCTGTCACCTAACCTTCACACCCAGGAAATGTGAACTATAATTACTGTACAGTCACTTCTCTATTGCATAAGTATTGGTTGGCAATGATATGAGTCCCTCAATGATGTGAAAAGTACAAAGAGATGACGAGATCAGGAGAGGAGATGAAAGGAGGAGATGAAAGGAGGAGATGACGAGATCAGGAGAAGAGACGAGGAGATGACGAGAGGAGATCAGGAGATCAGGAGAGGAGACGAGGAGATGACGAGAGGAGATGATGAGATCAGATGAGGAGATGACGGGATCAGGAGAGGAGACAAGGAGATCAGGAGAGGAGACAAGGAGATGACGAGATCAGGAGAGGAGACGAGGAGATGACGAGAGGAGATGAGGAGATGAGGAGAGGAGACGAGGAGAGGAGACGAGGAGATGACGAGAGGAGATGACGAGAGGACGAGATCAGGAGAGGAGACGAGGAGATGACGAGATGACGAGATCAGGAGAGGAGACGAGGAGATGACGAGATCAGGAGAGGAGACGAGGAGATGACGAGATCAGGAGAGGAGACGAGGTGATCAGAAGAGGAGACGACGAGATCAGGAGAGGAGACGACGAGGTCAGGACAGGAGACGACAAGATCAGAAGAGGAGACGACGAGATCAGGAGAGGAGACGAGGAGATGACGAGATCAGGAGAGGAGACGACGAGATCAGGAGGGGCGACAAGACATGGAACACTGGTCACTTAAATATTATACAACGGGTGGGTCTAATCCTGAATGCTGATTGGTTAAAACCGCATTCTAGCCGGTGTCTATTCCACAAGTTACTACCGGCTAAATCTGACGTTAAAATGCCTATTTACTCTGTTCTATCTGACTGCGCAATCCACTGTCTCATCAGCCCAACCAAACAATTTATCTACTTGATCTCCACTATAAAAAGCATCTAGACGTTATCTCACATTTCTTTTAGACTAACATTTAGTTTTCAACAGTGTAGATTTGTAAAAACCTTGTCTGTCTCTCTGACATTTGCAACATTGTTTCAATATTCAAATTCGATCTCATGCTGTCCCATAGTAATGAACGTGTCATCAGTCGGGACGATACAGGCAGACAGACAGGCAGACAATCATTGTTCGAATATGTTGGTAATCCATTGTATAAAAGTGATAATGCCCACGAAGCCGGTGTTTGGAGGATACGGTGCCAATATATCCTTCAAACACCGGCTTGGAGGGCATTATCACTTAAATGGAATGGAACTCTGGTCACTTTAATAACGGAACTCTAGTCACTTTAATGTTTACATAAGGTTTACCCATTTCATATGCATCTACTGTGTTCTAGTCAAGTCCATCCTATTCAACTATTACTGTACATATACTATTCTATCCTACGTATTCTTCAGATATACTATATATTCTATCCTACTGTATATATTCTTCAGATATACTATATATATTGTATCCACATACTGTCCATAATGTCTATACATCCAATATATATTCATTCTCCGGACATTTATCATTCTATTATTTACATTTTTTCTTTATCTTTTTAGATTTGTGTGAAATGTTGCGCATCATTCGTATTACTGCACTGTTGGAGCTAGGAACACAAGCATTTCGCTACACCCGCAATAACATCTGTTAAATATGTGTATGCGTATGTGTATTAGCTCTCCTCTCTTTTCTCTGCCCTCTCTTCTCTCCTCTTGTGTTTCATCCTCTCCTCTCTTCCCTCTAGTTTTATCCTCTCTTCTGGTCTCTCCTCACATCTAATTTCTTCTCCTAGAAAATGACTCACCTTGCCTAGCTCACTCTTGTGCGTCAGACTGAAACTTGGTGCATTTTGCATGCAGATGGTATAATCCCCCCTGTGTTAGTTTATTGGGGGGGGGGGTGGAAACACACACACACACACACACATGTACACATACACACAGGGCTGTGTTTGGGTCCAGATTGTCTGCATATTCAGTTGGGTCTATGACAGCAGTGCTGGCAGGCACCAGAAATAGAATTCCTATGGGGCCTTCACAACCCCAAACTACATCAGTATCATGTCACAGTGGTCCTTGTAGGGACTTGGACCTGTCGGATCCACCATATGGTGACTGAGGTACTAGGAGTCCAATAGAATAGTGCAATATATCCACCCAAACATGAGTGGATTATGTGCTGTCAAGGCAGAATTGAAAAGGTGAAGTGATGGCGTGGCGTGGCACAGACGGAGTCACGCGCCATAAGGGCCAGCCATGCCAGATCTCAGTTATGGACATTGTGCTGAATATATCACTATCTATCCAGAGAAGGCATTGCAGAGGAGGAACATGTCAGATTTGCATTGTTGACTTCATTTCTGGCTCTGACCAGCTATTCCCCCTGGCTGTGACCGTGATGACCCCTCATCCGTTCAGACCAACAAGGCTTCTTCCAGTGAAACCATGCGAACTGCTTCAACAACTCCCTGATCCATGATCCCTTCACTCAACTTTCTGAACTCTTTTGTTGTTAAATGTGCTGTTGTATACTTCAATTCAGCAATTAAAATACAACTAAACTGAACGTATTGGTTGCTAATATTGCACCGTAATCTGTCAACATTCTTTTTTCTCATTCTTTTTTTCAAAAAACATCTATAGCTATCTGTGCCATGCGAAGACAACAAGGTGCGTATATATTCATTGCACCACACTATATGGGCACACACTGGTTGAATCAATGTTGTTTCCACGTAATTTCAATATAATTATGATGAACCAACGTTGAATAGACGTTGAATTGACATCTGTGCCCAGTGGGTAACCATGTAGTGGTAAAAAATTGATGGGTAAACGCTGATTGCCGTTCGCAATGAATAAAGTAATGCTACCTATATTTTCTATGCATTTTTTTCACGATAGGTGGGTTAACACTAGCGCAAAATATATCAGTGTGTGTTAACATTGTGTATGTGTGTTTACCCTCCACCCTTGACTAACCCTGAACTTCACTGTCTTCTGATTCTGTATCAATCCCTCCCATAAGAGAAATGTTCATCAGGTTTCATTTACAAACCCTCATTTCATCGTCATTTATAAAGCCTTCTTTGAATCTGTTTCAATTGTATCATTGTATTTTCTGCCCTAGTATCTTTGACGTGTCATTCAGAGAAAAGAGCTGAATATATCATTCAGAGAAAGCCTGTTCTCTGTTTGGATGAACTTATTTGCTCTGGAATGAGAGGTTATGCTCCTGTCTTTATAGAATCAATCTGCATCTCTACGTTTCGATGTAGCGGCAGGTCGCCTAGTGGTGAAGAGTGTTGGGCCAGTCACCGAAAGGTCGCTGGTTAGAATCTCCAAGCCAACTAGGTGAAAAATCTGTCGATGTGCCCTTGAGCAAGACAATTAACCCTAATTGCTCCTGGAAGTCGCTCTGGATAAGAGCATCTGGTAAATGCCTAATATGTATGTAGCTAACATAGCGAGGCTCATAACGAGCTAACAACTAGAACATTAGTATTGAAGACATTCTTTCCTGCTGTGGATAATGTATTGTTCCACCAGAAGCTGTTTCGTGGAAAACCATATAATAGATTCCTCAGCAAAGATATCACATTTCCTTTTGCTTCACAGTTTATGAAGTTACAGAATTGTATTCTTAGTGAGTAAATTGAGTTAGTCATGGCTGCCATGTTTTGTAATAATGTGATATTGATACATTAATAGATATTTGTCTTATTGGGGTTTTCTACTCTCTGCCTTTGTAAAAACCAGACATATGCAATATTTAACACCCATCCCATTCGGCACAGACGTCAGTTCAACGTCTAGTTGACCCATTTTTATCCAGTGGGATGCTTCTGTTTGGTTCAGGACCAAGACAGAGATCAGGCCGGAGGGTGGGGGGGTCCTCTCTCCCCTACCATCTTGTCCACCCTCGGCCCACCCCCACCTACATGCAGATCCTCCAGGTTCCTTCCCAAAAAACCCATTCCCATGCCCTGCATGTGCCTCCACACCCCCAGGCTCTGAGCCTTGTGTCTGGGACTGAACTCCTGAGCTCCCCTCAGATCCCTGGCCCTCCAGACAGCTGCCTGTCTGAATAAGGGAGGATGGAGGATGGAGGACAGGAAAGGAACCGCAGCCAGCTGCTATTTGCTGGGGCTTATGGTCAAGTTGGCCCTGTTGAGAGAAAGGGGTGTCTTGAAGAAAATACTGATTTCTATAAATGTATAGAGTAGCATAGAAGGTACAAGGAATAGTTTATGTCATCATTCTCTTTGTTTGTATAAGATCATTATTTATCTTTATGTAAGCCTGAAGCTGCCCATACTGTGACGAATGGCTTCCATGGTAGTCTGAGTGGACAAAGGGCAGGGTCATGCTAATGGGAGTTTAGCTAAGGATCAGACCCTTTTTTTCAATTTCACCTAAAATGACATACCCAAATCCAACTGCCTGTAGCTCAGGACCTGAAGCAAGGATATTCATATTCTTGATACCATTTGAAAGGAAAAACGTTGAAATTTGTGAAAATGTTAAATTAATGTAGGAGAATATAACACATTAGATCTGGTAAAGATAATACAAAGAAAAAACATGCGCTTTTTTTTTGTACCATCTTTGAAATGCAAGAGAAAGGCCATAATGTATTAATCCAGCTCAGTCACAAGCATTTGGCCACTAGATGGCAGCAGTGCATGTGCAAAGTTTTAGACTGATCCAATGAACCATTGGATTTCTTTTCAAAATGGTGTATCAAGACTGCTCAAATATGCCTAATTGGTTTATTAATAACTTTAAGTTCATAAATGTGCACTCTCCTCAAACAATAGCAATGTTTTCTTTCACTGTAATAGCTACTGTAAATTGGACAGTGCAGTTAGATTAACAATCATTTAAGCTTTCTGCCAATATCAGATATGTCTATGTCCTGGGAAATATTCTTGTTACTTACAACCTCATGCTAATCACATTAGCCTACGTAAATTGGGATGGAAGAGAGGGAGGAGGGATGAACTTAATGGCTGAGAGAATGGAGGGATGAACCTGATGGCTGAGAGAATGGATGGGTGGAAGAGAGGGAGGAGGGATGAACCTGATGGCTGAGAGAATGGAGAGATGGAGGATGAGAGGAGGGATGAACCTGATGGCTGAGAGAATGGAGGGATGAACATGATGAGTGAGAGAATGGAGGGATGAACCTGATGCCTGAGAGAATGGAGGGATGAACCTGATGGCTGAGAGAATGGAGGGATGGAGGTTGAGAGGAGGGATGAACCTGATGGCTGAGAGAATGGAGGGACGAGCCTGATGGCTGAGAGAATGGAGGGATGGAGGGTGGTGAGAGTAAAATCCCTTAAACCAGTTCTGATTCACACAAAAATATAAAAATGTCAAATTGTGGCTTAACTCCAGTTGTAATAATACATCAACAGTTACCTGTAAATTACTGCAGTGTTTATGGTTCAGCAATACAAAGGCCTCGCAGCTACCTCAGACTCTGATATCTGTAAACAGAGAAAAACTCAAGCCTCACAGTACTTTAGCTTCTATCCAAACAGATTCTGCTGAAGTCGGTCTGACTCTGACATCACAATGTGACACACTTCGAAGAATACACCTCTAGTCAGATCTCCCAAGGTTGGAAGCTACCCTACTACTACACTCACGTTAGGAAACAAAGCTGGCCAACACAGCTGGTTAGTAAAGTGGCCTTCTCTATAGGCTGCCTGGCCTGCCTTCTACAGCGGGTCCAGAACGGACAAAATAGACTCACTGTTGATTTCATTTCAAGCAAATGTGTGCTGGACAACACACACCCATGATTATTTTCTCCATTCACAGTCTACCAGCTAGGAAGTTTCTCCAGCACACACTTAATGCACACAGCTGAAGATGCACACCGCTGTATAAAAAAATCTTTCCTTGGAGCTGAGAGTCCATTACTAACAAGCTGTGTTGGCCAGATTCCTTTCCAAACGTGAGTGTTGCAGTAGGGTACTTTCCAGACTTGGCTGGACGCTCTGAATTTAGAGGCATATTGTATTGTAGCTGCAGTACTGGGCGGCTTGGGTTTTTCTGTTTTCACAGATGTCAAAGCCTGAGGTAGAGGCTATGTAGTTATTGAAAACAATGATCAAGAGGATAAGTGTGTGCGCGCACACGCCTGCTTATAGAGGGAAGTAAGAGAAAACAAACATACCATCTGTCATAAAGCATGGAATGTGAGATCCAAGTGCTCTTATTTAACAGAAGGAGTCAAAAGGCACGACAAGTCTAAGCTGATTATTCGGACAGTTGCTTCATCATTTGATATTTACAAAGTATTAACTACAAATTGGACACACTATTTGTCTGTGTCCTAGAAAAACATTGATGTCGATTTAGATTTTTTTTTTTTTACATGGTATCCTTGATGTAATGGTAACAAGGAAATCCAGTCCTGTTGAATTGAACTGCCTGGAACTGTTACAGAGGACTGGAGTTATTTCACCATCAACCTCATCTGTTGACTGAAAATCTAGTTTTAGTAGAGAAGACAGCTGACAGTTGAAGAGGAAGGAAATATACTTTTTTACAAAGAAGAACAATAATCGATTGTTAGAAAGTGCATACTTCTAACCTCATGGTTGCAGAACCAAGGTTGCCACATCTGCATTCACTGTATACAATCATCCTACGGCCTAACAGGAGAATATCAGAACTATGGAGAACCCAGACTCATCCCAAAGGCCACTGACCCAGTGGTTTCCATCTCATGTCACTAAACAACATTCCCAATGGACATCCCCATCACTAGTATTCTGGGAATAGTGATCCATGGGAGGTTTTGGTGACCTTGCTTTCCTCCGCTCCAAGCCAGACCTGGGTTCAAATACTATTTGAGCTTGTCTGGCACAATGAAACCAATAGAATAATCTCAAAACTGCAAACCCCACTCATCTCGCACTCCAGACAGACTAGAGCCAACGCTAAAACGCTAATTTCAAATAGTATTTAAACCGAGGTTTGGTTCTTTCCAGTGTCCCTGAGCCCCTCTGCTACACTCCCTAAGTGGGTTGACTCTCTCTGGCTCCCGCCTCCCCGATGACGTACTTGTGCAGTTTGGGCTGACACTTGATGCGTCATCACTGTGGGTCTCATGCTGTTCCCTGGGTAGGACTATATAATTGTCCAGCTATCTGGGTTGGATCTAATTTTAGCACTTAGCACACATTTAAAGTAAAGGAATCTCACCTTTTCTACACAGGGTGGGTAGGCCTATGTGATTGAAGCTGATGCTGATTGAAGATCTGAAATCTCTTCCGGCTAAGTAACCTTTCCTATTGGCGAACTTACAAGATACGCACAAGGACTCCCAGCTCTGCTTTGCACAGCCAAAGGGCGACAGCTATTCCCCAACGTCAAGGGTTTTTCCCGCTTTACAAAACCTTGAACAACTTGTACACAGAAATATAAGTCACTATCCTCTGTGAGAAAAAAAGATTTCCCTTGGAATAGAACTTTGATCAAACTAATTTGACAGGGCCCCCACGGGTATTGTCCACTCTCTGAGTGCCTGCACCCTTAAGAAACATCGGTATACACGGTAAACATTCCTTCTGTCATCCCTCATCGAATCAACAACACAATCTGAGTCACACACGGGCCTTGTGGTTGGTCAGCTGACGAAGTCCCTTACGGAGGAAAATGGATTATGTTTGTTGTTCATGGAGTCTTATCCCCCGTGCAGCCCCCATGTACACATGGCCCTCCTGGAGCAGTCTGTCTGCCCTGCATCCTCACCATCAGTCTGACTCATCTCCTCCTGCCTCCACCCACCGGCCCACAAAATCACAACTAGGCATGGTTATGCACCAAACAGGAGGAAACAGACTGAAACAGGGAGGGACTTGTCCAATAAGAAACACACATTTTTATTTTAAGCTGCAAAACATTTTTTTTTTCATGTTTTTTCTGTTGACACCCTGATACACAAGCCAGGACAGGTCCATGTGAATGGAATATTTGAGTTGAGCAGGGCTTTGATTGGGTAATCTGCTATATCAGAGGGCACCATTCTAGAGTTGCTGTAATCCACCCTTTTATGAAAGGTGTGACTACTACACTATCCAGATGGTACTGTGGCCTCTAAGTTGACTTACTTAGGCCTACTTACCACCCACAAGGTGTTGTGTCACCTAGCATCTGAATCATTGTACTCAGCCTACTAAAATGACAACACACAAGCTGCACATATTCCTTTGGGTAAAACAATTGATGTCTCTTTGTGTGTTAGAATGTCAGGGAAAGATCTCTACAAATAAAATGGATCATTATCATGTTATTACATATGATGGATCAACAAAATATTTTGGGGGTATTTTGTGGCATGAAATGAATGTTTCCTACAAAATAACAAGGCTCCGTAGACCTGTTCTTTAGCTTGGAAGAGTGCCGCTTTGAAGTGTGCCGATCTCCTATCAATCCCGGTACCACCCTGCCTGTGGTATAGCTTCAACCTATCAGAGAAACTAGTTAACATATAAAATCAGGTTGACTGCTCAATGCTCTTTGCCCCTTTGCACAAAGCCATGATGGCGCAGACTCGAGACCACAGCAAAGGTTTAAAATGAGTCTGGCTGATTGATCTGCTGCTAGTTCCTGGGTATTTTGTCTATCCCCAAAATGATGGCGCAGACTCGAGACCACAGCAAAGGTTTAAAATGAGTCTGGCTGATTGATCTGCCGCTAGTTCCTGGGTATTTTGTCTATCCCCACCATGGCTTTCCAAGGCTATGGTGGTGCCATTCAGTTCTCTCAAGCACTCTCCACTGGAGCTTAACATGATTGACATTGTGAATAGAGTATATACTTGGCATTGCCTGAAATCCCCATTCTATTCCCTCCATTTCCTCTATTTCGTAGAACCACTCTAAGTACACATATAACATCCTGTTATGCACGTGGACTTCCTGCTTCAAGAGCTAACCCCAGGGAAGAGAATAATGTCAATGTTAAAATACAGCAGATTAAATTTGGTTATGAACAGGTTGTACGCTCACTTGAATGATATGCTCAGTGATAGACCTGGCTTCAAAATGTATCTGTGCTTGACTGAGCTTGCCTGGTGTAATGGAACTAATCAGAAGAGTGGCAAAATTGTTAATCCCGTCCATCTTTGGGGCTCCCAAGTGGTGCATTGGTCTAAGGCACTGCATCTCAGTGCTAGAGGCGTCACTACTGACCCTGGTTTGATTCCAGACTGTATCACAACCGGACGTGATTGGGAGTCCCATAGGGTGGTGCACAATTGGCCCAGCATAACCCCAGGTTAGGGTTTGGCCAGGGTTAGGGTTTGGCTGGGTTAGGGTTTGGCCAGGGTTAGGGTTTGGCTGGGTTAGGGTTTGGCTGGGTTATGGTTTGGCCAGGGTAGATCGTCGTCGTCCGGGTTAGGGTTTGACCAGGGTTAGGGTTTGACCAGGGTTAGGGTTTGGCCAGGGTTAGGGTTTGACCAGGGTTAGGGTTTGACCAGGGTTATGGTTTGACCAGGGTTATGGTTTGGCCAGGGTTAGGGTTTGGCCAGGGTTAGGGTTTGACCAGGGTTAAGGTTTGGCCAGGGTTAGGGTTTGACCAGGGTTAGGGTTTGACCAGGGTTAGGGTTTGACCAGGGTTAGGGTTTGGCCAGGGTTAGGGTTTGACCAGGGTTAGGGTTTGGCCAGGGTTAGGGTTTGACCAGGGTTAGGGTTTGACCAGGGTTAAGGTTTGGCCAGGGTTAGGGTTTGACCAGGGTTAGGGTTTGACCAGGGTTAGGGTTTGACCAGGGTTAGGGTTTGACCAGGGTTAGGGTTTGACCAGGGGTAGGTTTTGACCAGGGTTAGGGTTTGACCAGGGTTAGGGTTTGACCAGGGTTAGGGTTTGACCAGGGTTAGGGTTTGACCAGGGTTAGGGTTTGACCAGGGGTAGGTTTTGACCAGGGTTAGGATTTGACCAGGGTTAGGGTTTGACCAGGGTTAGGGTTTGACCAGGGTTAGGGTTTGACCAGGGTTAGGGTTTGACCAGGGGTAGGGTTTGACCAGGGTTAGGGTTTGACCAGGGTAGGTCGTCATTGTAAATAAGAATTTGTTCTTAATTGACTTGCCTCGTTAAATAAAGGTTAAATACATGTTTTTTAACTCAAGTAAAATCACTCCAGACGGTTGAGGGCAAACACTCAAACAAACACACTGCTCAATGACAATGCTAGACTTTCCAGTCAATCCATTTGTAGATTTGGGGTAGTATTACCAAAGACATAATACCTCAGCCATCTGTATTTTATCATGGGTAAACCTGTTGTTGGTTACAGGCTGCTCTGTGGTGTTATTACTGCATCACTGCTAGTGTTATTGTTGTGAGGATGAGAGGCAGGCTGAGGGAACCAACAATGTTCTAGTCACTGACTGTTCAGATGAATCAATTAGGCCCCAGACGATGGGAGAAAAGGAAGGCTGTTCATAGGATAAGCAGGTTGTTTCTGTGGATGTGCCAAGTGTGCTTGTGTGTGTATGTGTGCGCGTGTATGTGTGTGGCGTGTGAAAATGTTCCAGGACAGATGACAGGTATGTACTAATTGGTTCTCAGGGTTCTGACTGCTCTCTTTCATCTTTATAAACAAACCATACAAACATAGGTCACGAGGATTCATGATTCCCCTCCCTCCATGACTGTCTATTCTTCTCACCACCAAGATGGGCCGACAGCTCCTAGGCAACTTTGCAGTACTTGTGTAGAGAGTTTCTAGTATTATTACCTACAGCGAAAATAACTTTAGGACATTAGATTGGCAGTCACTCAACAGAAATTTGACCAGAAATTTGACTTCCCTGAACTGGATGCTTTGTTTGGACTCCCCCATTCAAAACATTGACGCCGGAAAAAAGGGAGGAGAGGTGGTGTTCTAGTTATGCTCAGGCAGCAAGCAAACCATCCACCACTTCTGAGTATATTACTCGCTGAGGTTCAGTCCCTGGACAATAAAGTTGACGAGCTCAGGTCGAGGATCTCCTTTCAAAGATACATAAGGTAGTGTAAATTACTCTGTTTTACGGAATCAGGGCTCTCTCTGGATATATTGTCCAGAAGGGTTCTCCACTCATCACGCGGACAGGACAGGAAAAAAAGAACTTTCTGGAAAAAACAGATGTGGAGGGGTAAGTCTGAGTTGGAGGGATATGTCTGTGGTGGAGGGATATGTCTGTGGTGGAGAGATGTCTGAGTTGGAGGGATATGTCTGTGGTGGAGGGATATGTCTGTGGTGGAGAGATGTCTGAGTTGGAGGGATATGTCTGTGGTGGAGGGATATGTCTGTGGTGGAGGGATATGTCTGTGGTGGAGGGGTATGTCTGTGGTGGAGAGATGTCTGTGGTGGAGGGGTATGTCTGTGTTGGAGGGGTTTGTCTGTGGTGGAGGGGTATGTCTGTGGTGGAGGGATATGTCTGTGGTGGAGGGATATGTCTGTGGTGGAGGGGTATGTCTGTGGTGGAGGGATATGTCTGTGGTGGAGGGATATGTCTGTGGTGGAGGGGTATGTCTGAGGTGGAGGGGTATGTCTGAGGTGGAGGGGTATGTCTGAGGTGGAGGGGTATGTCTGAGGTGGAGGGGTATGTCTGAGGTGGAGGGGTATGTCTGAGGTGGAGGGGTAAGTCTGAGTTGGAGGGGTAAGTCTGAGTTGGAGGGATATGTCTGTGGTGGAGGGGTAAGTCTGAGGTGGAGGGGTAAGTCTGAGTTGGAGGGATATGTCTGTGGTGGAGGGGTATGTCTGAGGTGGAGGGGTATGGTGTGACTTGGGAACGTACAGGAACTCAAGTCCTTTGTTCTCCCGACCTGGAATGCCTCACCATCAAATGGCGACCGCATTACCTCCCGAGATACTTTTCCTGTGGAGGCCAGGTCATCTGATGCAGCACTCTATCACTCTCCTTGGTCAAATTGCCCCTACACAGGCTGGACGTGTGTTTTTGGTCATTGTTCTGTTGAAAAACAAATAGCTTAGTTCCACTATGCGCAAACCAGATGGGATGGCGTATCACTGAAGAATGCTATGGTAGCCATGCTGGTTAAGAGTGCATTGAATTCTAAATAAATCACTAACAGTGTCACCAGCAAAGCACCCCCACACCACCACACCTCTTCCTCCATGCTTCACGGTGGGAATCACACATGCGTAGATCATTCGTTCGACTACTCTGATCTCACAAAGTACTTATCAGACAAAAGGACAGATTTCCACCAGTCTAATGTCCATTGCTTTTATTTCTTGCCCCAAGCAAGTCTCTTCTTCGTATTGGTGTCCTTTGGTAGTTGTTTCTTTGCAGCAATTTGACCCTGAAGGTCTCATTCACGCATCCTCCTCTGAACAGTTGATGTTGAGATGTGTCTGTTGAACTCTGTGAAGCATTTATTTGGGCTGCAATTTCTGAGGCTGGTAACTCTAATGAACTTATCCACGGCAGCAGAGGTAACTCTGGGTCTTCATTTCCTATGGTGGTCCTCATGAGAGACAGTTTCATCATAGCGCTTGATGTTTTTTTTTGCAACTTCACCTGAAGATACTATCAAAGTTCTTGACCTTTTCCGCATTGACTGACCTTCACGTCTTAAAGTAAAGATGGACTGTCGTTTGCTTATTTGAGATATTCTTGCCATAATATGGACTTGGTCTTTTACCAAATAGGGCTATCTTCTGTATACCACTTCATTTGTTTAACACTTTCTTTGGTTACTACATGATTCCATATGTTATATTATAGTTTTGATGTCTTCACGATTATTCTACAATGAACTGTATATGCCCAGGAACAGATGGTGGTGGAGGTAGGCAACAACAACTCCGCCACGCTGATCCTCAATACGGCGGCCTCAAAAGGTGCATGCTCAGCCCCCTCCTGTACTCCTTGCTCATATGTGACTGTCCTGGTACGGCAACTGCACCGCCCACAACCGCAGGACTTTCCAAAAGATAGTGCAGTCAGCCTAATGCATCATCGGGGGCACACTGCCTGCCCTCCAGGACATCTACAGCACCCGGTGTCACAGGAAGGCCAAGAAGATCATCAGGGATCTCAGCTGTTCAGCCCGCTACCATCTAGAAGGTGACAACAGTACAGGTGCATCAAAACTGGAACCAAGAGACTGATAAACAGCTTCCATCTCCAGGCCATCAGTCATCCTCAGCAGGGCCTCCGCCCAGTACCCCGCCCTGAACATTAGACACTGTCACTAGACGGCTACCACACTGTACTCTACCATGCACCTTAGAGACTGCTGCCCTGTGTATTATCTCATTGAACACTGGTCATTTTAATGTTTACACACCTTTTTATCCACTTTATATGTATATACTGTATTCTAATCATGGTTCATCCTACATAACTACCCGCTGTACATGCGTTTTCATTTCACATACTGTCCATACACACACCATTCACATATTGTCCATACTGTCTATACACACACTATTCACATACTGTCCATACCGTCTATACACACCATTCACATACTATCCATACTGTCTAGACACACCATTCACATACTGTCTATACACACCATTCACATACTGTCCATACCGTCTATACACACCATTCACATACTGTCCATAGTGTCTATACACACCATTCACATACTATCCATACTGTCTAGACACACCATTCACATACTATCCATACTGTCTAGACACACCATTCACATACTGTCTATACACACCATTCACATACTGTCTAGACACACCATTCACATACTGTCCATACTGTCTAGACACACCATTCACATACTATCCATACTGTCTATACACACAACATTCACATACTATCCATACTGTCTATACACACCATTCACATACTGTCTATACACACCATTCACATACTGTCTATACACACCATTCACATACTGTCTATACACACCATTCACATACTGTCTATACACACCATTCAAATACTGTCTATACACACCATTCACATACTGTCTATACTGTATATACACACCATTCACATACTATCCATACTGTCTAGACACACACCATTCACATACTGTCTATACACACCATTCACATACTGTCTATACACACCATTCACATACTGTCCATACCGTCTATACACACCATTCACATACTGTCCATACTGTCTATACACACCATTCACATACTGTCCATACCGTCTATACACACCATTCACATACTGTCCATACTGTCTATACACACCATTCACATACTGTCCATACTGTCTAGACACACCATTCAGATACTGTCTATACACACCATTCACATACTGTCCATACTGTCTAGACACACCATTCACATACTGTCCATACCGTCTATACACACCATTCACATACTGTCTATACTGTCTATACACACCATTCACATACTGTCTAGACACACCATTCACATACTGTCTATACACACCATTCACATACTGTCCATACCGTCTATACACACCATTCACATACTATCCATACTGTCTAGACACACCATTCACATACTGTCCATACTGTCTATACACACACCATTCACATACTGTCTATACACACCATTCACATACTGTCCATACCGTCTATCCACACCATTCACATACTATCCATACTGTCTAGACACACCATTCACATACTGTCTATACACACCATACACATACTGTCCATACCGTCTATACACACCATTCACATACTGTCCATACTGTCTAGACACACCATTCACATGCTGTCCATACTGTCTATACACACACCATTCACATACTGTCCATACTGTCTGGACACACCATTCACATACTGTCCATACTGTCTATACACACCATTCACATACTGTCCATACACATCATTCACATACTGTCTATACACACCATACACATACTGTCCATACCGTCTATACACACCATTCACATACTGTCCATACTGTCTAGACACACCATTCACATACTGTCCATACTGTCTAGACACACCATTCACATACTGTCTATACTGTCTATACACACCATTCACATACTGTCTAGACACACCATTCACATACTGTCTATACACACCATTCACATACTGTCCATACCGTCTATACACACCATTCACATACTATCCATACTGTCTAGACACACCATTCACATACTTTCCATACTGTCTATACACACACCATTCACATACTGTCTATACACACCATTCACATACTGTCCATACCGTCTATACACACCATTCACATACTATCCATACTGTCTAGACACACCATTCACATACTGTCTATACACACCATACACATACTGTCCATACCATCTATACACACCATTCACATACTGTCCATACTGTCTAGACACACCATTCACATGCTGTCCATACTGTCTATACACACACCATTCACATACTGTCCATACTGTCTGGACACACCATTCACATACTGTCCATACTGTCTATACACACCATTCACATACTGTCCATACACATCATTCACATACTGTCTATACACACCATTCACATACTATCCATACTGTCTATACACACACCATTCACATACTATCAATACGGTCTATACACACCATTCACATACTGTCTATACACACCATTCACATACTGTCTATACACACCATTCACATACTGTCTATACACACCATTCAAATACTGTCTATACACACCATTCACATACTGTCCATACCGTCTATACACACCATTCACATACTGTCCATACTGTCTATACACACCATTCACATACTGTCTATACACACCATTCACATACTATCCATACTGTCTATACACACCATTCACATACTATCAATACGGTCTATACACACCATTCACATACTGTCTATACACACAATTCACATACTGTCTATACACACCATTCACATACTATCCATACTGTCTATACACACACCATTCACATACTGAACATACTGTCTATACACACCATTCAAATACTGTCTATACACACCATTCACATACTGTCTATACTGTATATACACACCATTCACATACTATCCATACTGTCTAGACACACACCATTCACATACTGTCTATACACACCATTCACATACTGTCTATACACACCATTCACATACTGTCCATACCGTCTATACACACCATTCACATACTGTCCATACTGTCTATACACACCATTCACATACTGTCCATACCGTCTATACACACCATTCACATACTGTCCATACTGTCTATACACACCATTCACATACTGTCCATACTGTCTAGACACACCATTCAGATACTGTCTATACACACCATTCACATACTGTCCATACTGTCTAGACACACCATTCACATACTGTCCATACCGTCTATACACACCATTCACATACTGTCTATACTGTCTATACACACCATTCACATACTGTCTAGACACACCATTCACATACTGTCTATACACACCATTCACATACTGTCCATACCGTCTATACACACCATTCACATACTATCCATACTGTCTAGACACACCATTCACATACTGTCCATACTGTCTATACACACACCATTCACATACTGTCTATACACACCATTCACATACTGTCCATACCGTCTATCCACACCATTCACATACTATCCATACTGTCTAGACACACCATTCACATACTGTCTATACACACCATACACATACTGTCCATACCGTCTATACACACCATTCACATACTGTCCATACTGTCTAGACACACCATTCACATGCTGTCCATACTGTCTATACACACACCATTCACATACTGTCCATACTGTCTGGACACACCATTCACATACTGTCCATACTGTCTATACACACCATTCACATACTGTCCATACACATCATTCACATACTGTCTATACACACCATACACATACTGTCCATACCGTCTATACACACCATTCACATACTGTCCATACTGTCTAGACACACCATTCACATACTGTCCATACTGTCTAGACACACCATTCACATACTGTCTATACTGTCTATACACACCATTCACATACTGTCTAGACACACCATTCACATACTGTCTATACACACCATTCACATACTGTCCATACCGTCTATACACACCATTCACATACTATCCATACTGTCTAGACACACCATTCACATACTGTCCATACTGTCTATACACACACCATTCACATACTGTCTATACACACCATTCACATACTGTCCATACCGTCTATACACACCATTCACATACTATCCATACTGTCTAGACACACCATTCACATACTGTCTATACACACCATACACATACTGTCCATACCATCTATACACACCATTCACATACTGTCCATACTGTCTAGACACACCATTCACATGCTGTCCATACTGTCTATACACACACCATTCACATACTGTCCATACTGTCTGGACACACCATTCACATACTGTCCATACTGTCTATACACACCATTCACATACTGTCCATACACATCATTCACATACTGTCTATACACACCATTCACATACTATCCATACTGTCTATACACACACCATTCACATACTATCAATACGGTCTATACACACCATTCACATACTGTCTATACACACCATTCACATACTGTCTATACACACCATTCACATACTGTCTATACACACCATTCAAATACTGTCTATACACACCATTCACATACTGTCCATACCGTCTATACACACCATTCACATACTGTCCATACTGTCTATACACACCATTCACATACTGTCTATACACACCATTCACATACTATCCATACTGTCTATACACACCATTCACATACTATCAATACGGTCTATACACACCATTCACATACTGTCTATACACACAATTCACATACTGTCTATACACACCATTCACATACTATCCATACTGTCTATACACACACCATTCACATACTGAACATACTGTCTATACACACCATTCACATACTGTCCATACTGTCTATACACACCATTCACATACTATCCATACACACACCATTCACATACTGCCCACACTGTCTATACACACCATTCACATACTGTCTATAAACACCATTCACATACTGTCCATACCGTCTATACACACCATTCACATACTGTCCATACTGTCTATACACACCATTCACATACTGTCTATACACACCATTCACATACTGTCTATACACACCATTCACATACTGTCTATACACACCATTCACATACTGTCTATACACACCATTCACATACTGTCTATACACACCATTCACATACTGTCCATACTGTCTATACACACTATTCACATACTGTCCATACTGTTTATACACACCATTCACATACTGTCCATACACATCATTCACATACTGTCTATACACACCATTCACATACTGTCTATACACACCATTCATATACTGTCCATACTGTCTATACACACCATTCACATACTGTCCATACTGTCTATACACACCATTCACATACTGTCCATACTGTCTATACACACCATTCACATACTGTCCATACTGTCTATACACACCATTCACATACTGTCTATACACACCATTCATATACTGTCCATACTGTCTATACACACCATTCACATACTGTCCATACTGTCTATACACACCATTCACATACTGTCTATACTGTCTATACACACCATTCACATACTGTCTATACACACCATTCACATACTGTCCATACTGTCTATATGTGTATTTCAATTCTGTATTCTCAACATGGCTCATTCTAATATTTCTACTACTGTACATTGCATTTTAGTTACACTGTTTATACACACTGCATATTTATTTAAATACTGGGTTATTGATATATCTCACTCTAATGTATTTACTGCTGTACATATCATTGTGAGTATATCTGGTGTAAATTCAACTGGTGTATATGTATAGATTGCATTTGGATTACTGTTACAGTGCTATCTGTTAATTGGATAGGTTCTGAAATGTCCTGATTTCTTGTTGTTTTTCTATATTCATATTTGTGTACTTGTTTGACATTTAACTACATTGTTAGGAGCTAGCAATAAAAGCATTTCACTGCACATACTATAACATCTGCACACGCTATAACATCTGCACATACTATAACATCTGCACACGCTATAACATCTGCACACGCTATAACATCTGCACACGCTATAACATCTGCACATACTATAACATCTGCACACGCTATAACATCTGCACATACTATAACATCTGCACACGCTATAACATCTGCACATACTATAACATCTGCACACGCTATAACATCTGCACATACTATAACATCTGCACACGCTATAACATCTGCACATACTATAACATCTGCACACGCTATAACATCTGCACATACTATAACATCTGCACACGCTATAACATCTGCACATACTATAACATCTGCACACGCTATAACATCTGCACATACTATAACATCTGCACACGCTATAACATCTGCACACGCTATAACATCTGCACACGCTATAACATCTGCACATACTATAACATCTGCACACGCTATAACGGTGCACGTGACCAATCAACATTGATTTGTTTGGTTTTGACCAATGCTGCTCAGCTGAATCTTACTCACTACAGATATGAGTCCCCGTACACACTCAGGTTGAACAACTGATGTACAACGCATTTGACACAATGGTTGTGATACAACTGATATTGTTGAGATAGGATAGCTTGTCTGCACTAAGATGTTTACACAACCATTGTGAAGTCTCTCTACAAGGCTTGTGCTGTACATCAGTTGTGGATCCTGAGTGTGTGTAGGACCAATAGACAGAAAAGCTCCAATTTACTGCTACTCACCAAACTGAGGAAAGCTCCAAATGCATATAAATCACTACATATAGTCATCCCAGTGTGTTTTCCGTGTGTTACCTTCGCGCTAGTTTTGTTTTCTAGTCTTCCCAGTTCCAACCTTCCTGCCTGACCCTGAGCCTGCCTGAAGTTTTGTTCCTTGGTGACTCTGCCTTGGATTATGAACCTCTGCCTGACCCTGAGCCTGCCTGAAGTTTTGTTCCTTGGTGACTCTGCCTTGGATTATGAACCTCTGCCTGACCCTGAGCCTGCCTGCAGTGTTGTTCCTTGGTGACTCTGCCTTGGATTATGAACCTCTACCTGACCCTGAGCCTGCCTGCAGTTTTGTTCGTTGATAACTCTGCCTTGGATTATGAACCTCTGCCTGACCATGAGCCTGCCTGAAGTTTTGTTCCTTGGTGACTCTGCCTTGGATTATGAACCTCTGCCTGACCCTGAGCCTGCCTGCAGTTTTGTTCCTTGGTGACTCTGCCTTGGATTATGAACCTCTGCCTGACCCTGAGCCTGCCTGCAGTTTTGTTCCTTGGTGACTCTGCCTTGGATTATGAACCTCTGCCTGACCCTGAGCCTGCCTGCAGTTTTGTTCCTTGGTGACTCTGCCTTGGATTTATAAACCTCTGCTTGCCCTCAGCCTGCCTGCAGTTTTGTTCCTTGGTGACTCTGCCTTGGATTTATAAACCTCTGCTTGCCCTCAGCCTGCCCGTTTGAGATAATAAATATTCTGAGAACCAAACCATCCTCCTCCTGTGTCTGCATCTGGGTCATATTCTGAGTCGTGATACTACAGATAGGAAAGTTGAATCTTACTCAGTACAGATAGGAAAGTTGAATCTTACTCACTACAGATAGGAAAGTTGAATCTTACTCACTACAGATAGGAAAGTTGAATCTTACTCACTACATATAGGAAAGTTGAATCTTACTCACTACAGATAGGAAAGTTGAATCTTACTCACTACAGATAGGAAAGTTGAATCTTACTCACTACAGATAGGAAAGTTGAATCTTACTACATATAGGAAAGTTGAATCTTACTCACTACAGATAGGAAAGTTGAATCTTACTCACTACAGATAGGAAAGTTGAATCTTACTCACTACAGATAGGTAAGTTGAATCTTACTCACCACAGATAGGAAAGTTGAATCTTACTCAGTACAGATAGGAAAGTTGAATCTTACTCACTACAGATAGGAAAGTTGAATCTTACTCACTACAGATAGGAAAGTTGAATCTTACTCACTACAGATAGGAAAGTTGAATCTTACTCACTACAGATAGGAAAGTTGAATCTTACTCACTACAGATAGGAAAGCTAGCCTGAGTGCCCATCTGTTTCTGCCAACATGCCAAGTCGTTTTCCCTCATCATGCCAAACAATGACTGCATTGGAGTTGGCAAGAGCACAAACAGATCTCGCACCAGGCTACAGAAAAGCTTGAGCTAAATCGATCTCACTAAACAGAGGAAAGTCTACACTGTTCCCCCACAGCATCACATCAAAAGCAAACAGATGACAATCAGAGAACAGCACAGAGTGAGCTCAGATGGACCCACAGAGAGAGGGAGAGAGAGAGGGAGAGAGAGAGAGAGGCAATTAAGATGTTTACTAACAACATATTCCGTTATAGAAGACAGAACATCTAGATCTCATGATGACGAAGGAAAAGACTCAGCTCATAACATTATCACATTTTGCAAACCTTGTACAAACCTATACATGGTACATTCCCTCTCTCCTGTCTTCATTCAATGTGATGGAACGATCATGTTGGATAGAACCACCCAGGAAGCAAATGTTAGACAACTTATACACTCAGTCTGAGCTGTATTATTTGTGAATGATAATGAATGACGAAGCAAAGCAGGAATAATTTTGTATTGTATTTAACTAGGCAAGTCAGTTAAGAACAAATTCTTATTTACAATGATGGCCTACCCCTAACCCTAACCCAAACGACACTGGACCAATTGTGCGCTCTGGTCTAAAGTAGTGCACTGTATAGGGAACAGGGCCCCATAGGGCTATGGTCTAAAGTAGTGCACTGTATAGGGAACAGGGCCCCATAGGGCTCTGGTCTAAAGTAGTGCACTGTATAGGGAACAGGGCCCCATAGGGCTCTGGTCGAAAGTAGTGCACTGTATAGGGAACAGGGCCCCATAGGGCTCTGGTCTAAAGTAGTGCACTGTATAGGGAACAGGGCCCCATAGGGCTCTGGTCTAAAGTAGTGCACTGTATAGGGAACAGGGCCCCATAGGGCTCTGGTCGAAAGTAGTGCACTGTATAGGGAACAGGGCCCCATAGGGCTCTGGTCTAAAGTAGTGCACTGTATAGGGAACAGGGCCCCATAGGGCTCTGGTCGAAAGTAGTGCACTGTATAGGGGACAGGGCCCCATAGGGCTCTGGTCTAAAGTAGTGCACTGTATAGGGAACAGGGCCCCATAGGGCTCTGGTCTAAAGTAGTGCACTGTATAGGGATTAGGGTGCCATTTAGGAAATGTTTGGGCATGCGTATATCCAACGTATTATAGATTGACATCAAGATAAGACAGAAATAGACATAAAGCATTTTATGAAAAAATTGTTATTGTGGCTCATGTTGCAAGACTGCAAGTAAACTGATATATCAAATCAGATGTCTCTCATAAATTCCAGTTCTGGGTGCCGAGATTATATCAGATGGGACACCACATCACACTTTAGAAGTGCAAATGGTCAATGCAAATAATATATGTGAAGTACACATAATACCATCATGTATTTGATATTGAACTTGTAGTTGAATTCTACAGAACAAAGACATTCAGAAGAATATATTGTAAAAGTTTATCTTAGACTTAGGACTTTGTCCAGAGATTGTGGCCACTCCGAAGGTTACCTATTTAACTAATGTATAAAGTCATTCATTCAACTCATTTAAGTCTGGATTAACATTTACAATTAACGTTTGACTTGAACAGTTGCACCGCTGTTTTACACAACATCTCTGGTTTGTTTGTCAATGACTAAAGTGAAAAAAGTGAGGATAAACAGGAAGAGGGGAAGACGTGAGTCATGTGGTGACTGGTGGCAGGTAGCCTAGTGGTTAGGTGTTGGACCAGCAACCTAAAAGTTGAGGATAAACAGGAAGAGGGGAAGACGTGAGTGGTGACGGGCGGCAGGTAGCCTAGTGGTTAAGTGTTGGACCAGCAACCTAAAAGTTGAGGATAAACAGGAAGAGGGGAAGACGTGAGTGGTGACGGGCGGCAGGTAGCCTAGTGGTTAAGTGTTGGACCAGCAACCTAAAAGTTGAGGATAAACAGGAAGAGGGGAAGACGTGAGTCATGTGGTGACTTGCAGCAGGTAGCCTAGTGGTTAAGTGTTGGACCAGCAACCTAAAAGTTGAGGATAAACAGGAAGAGGGGAAGACGTGAGTGGTGACGGGCGGCAGGTAGCCTAGTGGTTGTGTTGGACCAGCAACCTAAAAGTTGAGGATAAACAGGAAGAGGGGAAGACGTGAGTCATGTGGTGACTTGCAGCAGGTAGCCTAGTGGTTAAGTGTTGGACCAGCAACCAAAAAGTTGAGGATAAACAGGAAGAGGGGAAGACGTGAGTGGTGACGGGCGGCAGGTAGCCTAGTGGTTAAGTGTTGGACCAGCAACCTAAAAGTTGAGGATAAACAGGAAGAGGGGAAGACGTGAGTCATGTGGTGACTTGCGGCAGGTAGCCTAGTGGTTAAGTGTTGGACCAGCAACCTAAAAGTTGAGGATAAAGAGGAAGAGGGGAAGACGTGAGTCATGTGGTGACTGGCGGCAGGTAGCCTAGTGGTTAAGTGTTGGACCAGGAACCTAAAAGTCGAGGATAAACAGGAAGAGGGGAAGACGTGAGTGGTGAAGGGCGGCAGGTAGCCTAGTGGTTAAGTGTTGGACCAGCAACCTAAAAGTTGAGGATAAAGAGGAAGAGGGGAAGACGTGAGTCATGTGGTGACTGGCGGCAGGTAGCCTAGTGGTTAAGTGTTGGACCATGAACCTAAAAGTCGAGGATAAACAGGAAGAGGGGAAGACGTGAGTGGTGACGGGCGGCAGGTAGCCTAGTGGTTAAGTGTTGGACCAGCAACCTAAAAGTTGCTGGTTTGAGTCCCCGAGCCGACTAGGTGAAACATCTGTTGATGTGCTCTTGAGCAAGGCACTTAACCTTAATTGCTTCTGTAAGTAGCTCTGGATAAGAGCATCTGCTAAACGATGTAAAAAACTAGACAAATGTGTGTTGATGTACAGTAAGTCTTTAGTAGGTGGATTTAATCCATGCCTGGTATACAGGGCATCTGTATATTGACCTCTGTATACAGGGCATCTGTATATTGACCTCTGTATACAGGGCATCTGTATATTGACCTCTGTATACAGGGCATCTGTATATTGACCTCTGTATACAGGGCATCTGTGTATTGACCTCTGTATACAGGGCATCTGTATATTGACCTCTGTATACAGGGCATCTGTATATTGACCTCTGTATACAGGGCATCTGTATATTGACCTCTGTATACAGGGCATCTGTGTATTGACCTCTGTATACAGGGCATCTGTGTATTGACCTCTGTATACAGGGCATCTGTATATTGACCTCTGTATACAGGGCATCTGTATATTGACCTCTGTATACAGGGCATCTGTATATTGACCTCTGTATACAGGGCATCTGTGTATTGACCTCTGTATACAGGGCATCTGTATATTGACCTCTGTATACAGGGCATCTGTATATTGACCTCTGTATACAGGGCATCTGTATATTGACCTCTGTATACAGGGCATCTGTGTATTGACCTCTGTATACAGGGCATCTGTGTATTGACCTCTGTATACAGGGCATCTGTATATTGACCTCTGTATACAGGGCATCTGTATATTGACCTCTGTATACAGGGCATCTGTATATTGACCTCTGTATACAGGGCATCTGTATATTGACCTCTGTATACAGGGCATCTGTATATTGACCTCTGTATACAGGGCATCTGTATATTGACCTCTGTATACAGGGCATCTGTATATTGACCTCTGTATACAGGGCATCTGTATATTGACCTCTGTATACAGGGCATCTGTATATTGACCTCTGTATACAGGGCATCTGTATATTGACCTCTGTATACAGGGCATCTGTATATTGACCTCTGTATACAGGGCATCTGTATATTGACCTCTGTATACAGGGCATCTGTATATTGACCTCTGTGTACAGGGCATCTGTATATTGACCTCTGTGTACAGGGCATCTGTGTATTGACCTCTGTATACAGGGCATCTGTATATTGACCTCTGTGTACAGGGCATCTGTATATTGACCTCTGTGTACAGGGCATCTGTGTATTGACCTCTGTATACAGGGCATCTGTATATTGACCTCTGTATACAGGGCATCTGTATATTGACCTCTGTATACAGGGCATCTGTATATTGACCTCTGTATACAGGGCATCTGTATATTGACCTCTGTATACAGGGCATCTGTATATTGACCTCTGTATACAGGGCATCTGTATATTGACCTCTGTATACAGGGCATCTGTATATTGACCTCTGTATACAGGGCATCTGTATATTGACCTCTGTATACAGGGCATCTGTATATTGACCTCTGTATACAGGGCATCTTTATATTGACCTCTGTATACAGGGCATCTGTATATTGACCTCTGTATACAGGGCATCTGTATATTGACCTCTGTATACAGGGCATCTGTATATTGACCTCTGTGTACAGGGCATCTGTATATTGACCTCTGTATACAGGGCATCTGTATATTGACCTCTGTATACAGGGCATCTGTATATTGACCTCTGTATACAGGGCATCTGTATATTGACCTCTGTGTACAGGGCATCTGTATATTGACCTCTGTATACAGGGCATCTGTATATTGACCTCTGTGTACAGGGCATCTGTATATTGACCTCTGTGTACAGGGCATCTGTATATTGACCTCTGTATACAGGGCATCTGTATATTGACCTCTGTATACAGGGCATCTGTATATTGACCTCTGTATACAGGGCATCTGTATATTGACCTCTGTGTACAGGGCATCTGTATATTGACCTCTGTATACAGGGCATCTGTATATTGACCTCTGTATACAGGGCATCTGTATATTGACCTCTGTGTACAGGGCATCTGTATATTGACCTCTGTGTACAGGGCATCTGTATATTGACCTCTGTATACAGGGCATCTGTATATTGACCTCTGTATACAGGGCATCTGTATATTGACCTCTGTATACAGGGCATCTGTATATTGACCTCTGTGTACAGGGCATCTGTATATTGACCTCTGTGTACAGGGCATCTGTATATTGACCTCTGTGTACAGGGCATCTGTATATTGACCTCTGTATACAGGGCATCTGTATATTGACCTCTGTATACAGGGCATCTGTATATTGACCTCTGTATACAGGGCATCTGTATATTGACCTCTGTATACAGGGCATCTGTATATTGACCTCTGTATACAGGGCATCTGTATATTGACCTCTGTATACAGGGCATCTGTATATTGACCTCTGTATACAGGGCATCTGTATATTGACCTCTGTATACAGGGCATCTGTATATTGACCTCTGTATACAGGGCATCTGTGTATTGACCTCTGTATACAGGGCATCTGTATATTGACCTCTGTATACAGGGCATCTGTATATTGACCTCTGTGTACAGGGCATCTGTATATTGACCTCTGTATACAGGGCATCTGTATATTGACCTCTGTATACAGGGCATCTGTATATTGACCTCTGTGTACAGGGCATCTGTATATTGACCTCTGTGTACAGGGCATCTGTATATTGACCTCTGTATACAGGGCATCTGTATATTGACCTCTGTATACAGGGCATCTGTATATTGACCTCTGTATACAGGGCATCTGTGTATTGACCTCTGTATACAGGGCATCTGTATATTGACCTCTGTATACAGGGCATCTGTATATTGACCTCTGTATACAGGGCATCGGTATATTGACCTCTGTATACAGGGCATCTGTATATTGACCTCTGTATACAGGGCATCTGTATATTGACCTCTGTATACAGGGCATCTGTATATTGACCTCTGTATACAGGGCATCTGTATATTGACCTCTGTATACAGGGCATCTGTATATTGACCTCTGTGTACAGGGCATCTGTATATTGACCTCTGTATACAGGGCATCTGTATATTGACCTCTGTATACAGGGCATCTGTATATTGACCTCTGTATACAGGGCATCTGTGTATTGACCTCTGTATACAGGGCATCTGTATATTGACATCTGTGTACAGGGCATCTGTATATTGACCTCTGTATACAGGGCATCTGTGTATTGACCTCTGTATACAGGGCATCTGTATATTGACCTCTGTGTACAGGGCATCTGTATATTGACCTCTGTGTACAGGGCATCTGTGTATTGACCTCTGTATACAGGGCATCTGTATATTGACCTCTGTATACAGGGCATCTGTATATTGACCTCTGTATACAGGGCATCTGTATATTGACCTCTGTATACAGGGCATCTGTATATTGACCTCTGTATACAGGGCATCTGTATATTGACCTCTGTATACAGGGCATCTGTATATTGACCTCTGTATACAGGGCATCTGTATATTGACCTCTGTATACAGGGCATCTGTATATTGACCTCTGTATACAGGGCATCTGTGTATTGACCTCTGTATACAGGGCATCTGTATATTGACCTCTGTATACAGGGCAGAGGGAATCTGGAACAGATCTTCATGTTAACTACTGCAATAACACTAAAACGTTTCCTGTATCATTATGTAATTCTGCTAATGGAAATACAGCCACTCAATGACAGAACAAAACCCTACTGCTGGCCTAGTTAATTAGTAAACACCATAGACATGCCTAGTGGAGCAGCTGATGTAAACCACTTAATCCAACCCATGCATCAAAAAGAAGAGGAGATGAATTCGGGGGAAAGGGCAGGTGTGTGAAGAGAGAAATGTTTACTCCATAGCGGCTGCTTTCTTTTGACAACTGCAATTCAACCAAACTTGGATCAGGTAATCATTCACCAACACAAAGCTATCTCTGACATTAAGTAGCAATATGAACAAAGCCATTTCAGATATCATGTCTCCAAATTGCTTGATTAAAAACATTCAGTTGGACTAATTTACTAAGTAAAGCGTTGTTTTCCGTCCGTTATTATTAATGCCCTGTCCACAGTGGGCCATCTTTAAGAACGGTGGCCATCTTTAAGAACGTTTGGCCATCTTTAAGAACGGTGGCCATCTTTAAGAACGGTGGCCATCTTTAAGAACGGTGGCCATCTTTAAGAACGGTGGCCATCTTTAAGAACGGTGGCCATCTTTAAGAACGGTGGCCATCTTTAAGAACGGTGGCCATCTTTAAGAACGGTGGCCATCTTTAAGAACGGTGGCCATCTTTAAGAACGGTGGCCATTGAAGCGTAATCAGAAACGAAAAGTTCTGGACAAGGGTCCATTAACTGTAACCTAATGACTTACTGAAAGGCGTTTTCACAGATTGGAAGTAGTATCCATAGTTCAGCAATCTTACTGTATGCTGACAGGACTGGACGGCATGTCAGTGCAAACCTCCAACCGTTGAACCAGTATGCTGAGGAATGCTGGAGGAGTAATATTGTATGCTAAAAATTACACAAATGATTGTTTTGTATTTTCCCCCTGGAAAACATAGTTTAAACATTTAAACGGATGTGTGATAGATTATGTTTAGCTTTATTTATGCTATTTTTCTTGAATAAAATACAATGATTTCATGTATTAAGCTAATACATAAATGAATGTTACACTATTCCCAAGACTGCATTGCATTAATTTAGAGACACGGCTATTTCAGTAGCAGAATCAAATCACAACATGTGCTGGCCAGCTGAGATGTATGCAGAAGATATCAGCCATGCTTTCCAGCACTCAAACCCTCCTCTGTGTGATCGATTCCATTACAGTACATTTAGTGCCCCCAAGTGGATGTATTTATATCAAAACAAGCCAGCACAAACGATGGGTCCTTCCTTAACATTGATCTATCAGTGCCCTAAAAATTACCCCAATTTCATTGGCATGTCAAGCACTTTTCTGAAAAGGAGATTTTATAGAAGAAAGTGGTAGAAGCCCATTGTAACATATTGGAATGTATTCACAGAGACAGCAACCTTCCCCAGGGATTTTCCCAGAATTTATTAAATTCATTCAATTAAACATGACTCAAAAATGTCCCAATGCATGTGTTATACTAACTTCAACCTACCACCATAGAAAGCCATGTTCTTTTCAGTAGAAAAGCTGTCCCAGTGAACAGGAACCCTGTGTACTACTACAGTGTGTGTGGACTACTACAGTGTGTGTGGACTACTACAGTGTGTGTGGACTACTACAGTGTGTGTGGACTACTACAGTGTGTGTGGACTACTACAGTGTGTGTGTGAACTACTACAGTGTGTGTGGACTACTACAGTGTGTGTGGACTACTACAGTGTGTGTGGACTACTACAGTGTGTGTGGACTACTACAGTGTGTGTGGACTACTACAGTGTGTGTGGACTACTACAGTGTGTGTGGACTACTACAGTGTGTGTGGACTACTACAGCGTGTGTGTACTACTACAGTGTGTGTGGACTACTACAGTGTGTGTGAACTACTACAGTGTGTGTGGACTACTACAGTGTGTGTGTACTACTACAGTGTGTAACATTAACATGATGGTTTATCTGGACCTGGTTCGTCAGGACCTCCAACACCCGAAGCTAAGTAGTAACATTAACATGATGCCTTCTAATTGCAGTCGCTGTACTCATAATATACAACGATCACCTTACGGTGAGGATAGCTGTGCTGCAAGCCCAGCTTCAGACGCAATCGTTAGGCAGGGGTAATTTAAGTGTAGGAAAGGATAAAACAGCGTCTGTGCCACCAATAAGTACAGATAGTAGTATAAATCTCCTCGCAGAGTCCCCGCAGCCGGACAATTTTCTCATGGCTTCTGGAAGGAAATGCTGTAGGAATGCTCAACCGGTGTCGCTCATTCAGCTGACAGAAACTTTCAACCGGTTTTCCCCATTAAGCAGGCTGAGCCTTCTCTTGTCTCTACTCCTCCCGTTACGGGGTCTGAGACGCCGAAGCCTCCCACCATTAGCTCTAACAAATTGAAAACCCTAGTCATTGGCGACTCCATTACCTGCAGTATTAGACTTAAGACGAATCATCCAGCGATCATACACTGTTTACCAGGGGGCAGGGCTAGCGATGTTAAGGCTAATCTGAAGATGTTGCTGGCTAAAGCTAAAACTGTAGAGAGTATAGGGATATTGTTATCCACGTCGGCACCAACGATGTTAGGATGAAAAAGTCAGAGGTCACCAAGTGCAACATAGCTTCAGCGTGTAAATCAGCTAGAAAGATGTGTCGGCATCGAGTAATTGTCTCTGGCCCCCTCCCAGTTAGGGGGAGTGATGAGCTCTACAGCAGAGTCTCACAACTCAATCGCTGGTTGAAAACTGTTTCCTGCCCCTCCCAAAAGACAGAATTGGTAGATAATTGGCACTCTTTCTGGGACTCACCCACAAACAAGACCAAGCCTGGCCTGCTGAGGAGTGACGGACTCCATCCTTGCTGGAGGGGTGCTCTCATCTTATGTACGAACATAGACAGGGCTCTAACTCCCCTAGCTCACAATGAGATAGTCAGCCTGCAAACTTAGTGGAATCTGCCACCAGCACAGTCGCCTACCCAAGGACGTCAGAGAACAAAAATCAGTTAACCATCTAACTGAAGAACTCAATTTAACCTTACGCAATATCCTAGATGCAGTTGTACCCCTAAAAACTAAAAACATTTGTCATAAGAAACTAACTCCCTGGTATACAGAAAATACCCGAGCTCTGAAGCAAGCTTCCAGAAAATTGGAGCGGAAATGGCGCCACACCAAACTGGAAGTCTGCCGACTAGCTTGGAAGGACGGTACCGTGCAGTACCGTAGAGCCCTTACTGCTGCTCGATCATCCTATTTTTCCAACTTAATTGAGGAAAATAAGAACAATCCGAAATGCATTTTTGATACTGTCGCAAAGCTAACTAAAAAGCAGCATTCCCCAAGAGAGGATGCCTTTCACTTCAGCAGTAATAAATTCATGAACTTCTTTGAGGAAAAGATAATGATCATTAGAAAGCAAATTACGGAATCCTCTTTAAATCTGCGTATTCCTCCAAAGCTCAGTTGTCCTGAGTCTGCACAACTCTGCCAGAACCTAGGATCAAGGGAGACACTCAAGTGTTTTAGTACTATATCTCTTGACACAATGATGAAAATAATCATGGCCTCTAAACCTTCAAGCTACATACTGGACCCTATTCCAATTAAACTACTGAAAGAGCTGCTTCCTGTGCTTGGCCCTCCTATGTTGAACATAATAAATGTCTCTCTATCCACCAGATGTGTACCAAACTCACTAAAAGTGGCAGTAAGAAAGCCTCTCTTGAAAAAGCCAAACCTTGACCCAGAAAATATAAAAAACTATCGGCCTATATCGAATCTTCCATTCCTCTCTACAATTTTAGAAAAAGCTATTGCGCAGCAACTCACTGCCTTCCTGAAGACAAACAATGTATACGAAATGCTTCAGTCTGGTTTTAGACCCCATCAGAGCACTGAGACTGCACTTGTGAAGGTGGTAAATGACCTTTTCATGGCGTCAGACCGAGGCTCTGCATCTGTCCTCATGCTCCTAGACCTTAGTGCTGCTTTTGATACCATCGATCACCACATTCTTTTGGAGAGATTGGAAACCCAAATTGGTCTACATGGACAAGTTCTGCCCTGGTTTAGATCTTGTCTGTCGGAAAGATATCAATTTGTCTCTGTGAATGATTTCTCCTCTGACAAATCAACTGTACATTTCGGTGTTCCTTAAGCTTACGTTTTAGGACCACTATTGTTTTCACTATATATTTTACCTCTTGGGGATGTCATTCGAAAACACAATGTTAACTTTCACTGCTATGCGGATGCCACACAGCTGTACATTTCAATGAAACATGGTGAAGCCCCAAAATTGCCCTCCCTAGAAGCCTGTGTTTCAGACATAAGGAAGTGGATGGCTGCAAACTTTGTACTTTTAAACTCGGACAAAACAGAGATGCTTGTTCTAGGTCCCAAGAAACAAAGAGATCTTCTGTTGAATCTGACAATTAATCTTGATGGTTGTACAGTCGTCTCAAATAAAACTGTGAGGGACCTCTGCGTTACTCTGGACCCTGATCTCTCTTTTGACGAACATATCAAGACTATTTCAAGGACAGCTTTTTTCCATCTACGTAACTTTTCAGCCAAAAATGATGCAAAAAATGTATCCATGCTTTTGTTACTTCTAGGTTGGACTACTGCAATGCTCTACTTTCCGGCTACCCGGATAAAGCACTAAATAAACTTCAGTTAGTGCTAAATACTGCTGCTAGAATCCTGACTAGAACCCCAAAAATGTATCATATTACTCCAGTGCTAGCCTCCCTACACTGGCTTCCTGTCAAGGCAAGGGCTGATTTCAAGGTTTTACTGCTAACCTACAAAGCATTACATGGGCTTGCTCCTACCTATCTTTCCGATTTGGTCCTGCCGTACATACCTCCACGTACGCTACGGTTACAAGACGCAGGCCTCCTAATTGTACCTAGAATTTCGAAGCAAACAGCTGGAGGCAGGGCTTTCTCCTATAGAGCTCAATTTTTATGGATTGGTCTGCCTACCCATGTGAGAGACGCAAACTCGGTCTCAACCTTTAAGTCTTTACTGAAGACTAATCTCTTCAGTGGGTCATATGATTGAGTGTAGTCTGGCCCAGGAGTGTGAAGGTGAACGGAAAGGCTCTGGAGCAACGAACCGCCCTTGTTTGGCCCTTCCCAGGGTTGTCATCGGATGGGGCCACAGTGTCTCCTGACTCCTCCTGTCTCAGCCTCCAGTATTTATGCTGCAGTAGTTTATGTGTCTGGGGGCTTGGGTCAGTCTGTTATATCTGGAGTATTTATCCTGTCTTATCCGGTGTTCTGTGTGAATTTAAGTGTGCTCTCTCTAATTCTCTCTCTCTCTTTCTTTCTCTCTCTCGGAGGACCTGAGCCCTAGGACCATTCCTCAGGACTACCTGGCATGATGACTCCTTGCTGTCCCCTGTCCACCTGGCAGTGCTGCTGCTACAGTTTCAACTGTTTTGCCTGCGGCTATGGAACCCTGACCTGTTCACCGGACATGCTATCTGTCCCAGACCTGTCCCAGATACTCTCAATGATTGGCTATGAAAAGCCAACTGACATTTACTCCTGAGGTGCTGACTTGTTGCACCCTCGACAACTACTATGATTATTATTATTTGACCATGGTGGTCATTTATGAACATTTGAACATCTTGGTCATGTTCTGTTATAATCTCCACCCGGCACAGCCAGAAGAGGACTGGCCACCCCTCATAGCCTGGTTCCTCTCTAGGTTTCTTCCTAGGTTTTGGCCTTTCTAGGGAGTTTTTCCTAGCCACCGTGCTTCTACACCTGCATTGCTTGCTGTTTGGGGTTTTAGGCTGGGTTTCTGTACAGCACTTTGATATATCAGCTGATGTAAGAAGGGCTATATAAATACTTTTGATTTGTTTTGACCACATTACTCAAACAAACCTAGTGGACAGATTTCTTCATCCATGGCCTTCATTGTAAAGCAATGCCTCACTCTTGTGGCATCTGAGCACAAATGCACCATCACAATGAACACAAAGCCTCTGCAGTCAAGTCTGTTATATTATCTCACTGTTTAGACAAGTAAATGAGGTAGATGTTTATGGTTACAATTTTGTTTATTTATTTATTTTACTCCCTTTTCTCCCCAATTTTGTGATATCCAATTGGTAGTTACATTCTTGTCTCGCTGCAACTTCCGTGCGGACTCGGGAGAAGCGAAGGTCGAGAGCCATGCGTCCTCC
The DNA here is from genome assembly GCF_002021735.2 of Oncorhynchus kisutch. Taxonomy (NCBI): domain Eukaryota; kingdom Metazoa; phylum Chordata; class Actinopteri; order Salmoniformes; family Salmonidae; genus Oncorhynchus; species Oncorhynchus kisutch. The sequence continues at coordinate 7,377,356 of NW_022261983.1, forward strand.
GAAACACGATCCACCGGCTTCATAGCGCCTGGCTCGATGCCCACTATAGCCCGTATATATATAAAGCATAGGATTATTACATGTTTGACTGCACTGGGCATATTTCAGCAAATTGTGGGAAAATATGACAGCTCTTTTTCTATCTCAGTAAATTTCTAAAATGAGGTAATGTAAATTAATATGTGAACTGTAATAGCCTACAATAAGTTGTCAAATATTAATGACAATTGATCATCAATCGTTATTTAGGCTGTAAATCATTTTTATTCCCCCAAAAGTGTTTAGATATCCTTCTATTAAGAAGGCCAATATTCAGATTGAAGAACCACTTTGGGTGTTTCCATTATGTGTATCATAACACGTACAATGTGTTTTCGTCCAAACACCAGTAAACAGCTTGCCTTCCTCAACCGTCTTGAGTGGGTGAGTTTAAACTACGTTCTTATTAACGCTTGTTACTCTTAGGTGTACTACTTTTCATGGTTTCATTAAATAATGTTGGTGTTTTGAATTGTTGTATTTTAACAGTGTAGGCTTCCTTTAGTGTTTCAGCAAATCATATTTATTTGATTAATTTTCATTGAATGAGGGGAGGGCATCGCACTGCGACAGCACAGGCAGACAGGTGAGGGCGGTACTTCGTGCTGTCAATTAAATGACAACTCTGACACAACCAGAAAGTGATACAGATGTCAATGTGCAATATAATTTTTAATCAGTAGATGTCAGCATCTTATAGATAATGCAATAAGTGGTAGCCTCTGTTCACAGATTCTGAAATAGACTTGCACACAAAATAATACAACTGGTGCAGAATATGTGCATTATACTCTGGCCATGTGATTCAGTACATAATAAAAATACATGTATTTCAATTTTTATGTATGAGGGCCTCTAACTAGTACAGAGGCAGGCGGGCGACCGCTGTAGTCCAGTTGAAAGGGAAGTACTTGGTATTGTCAATTAAATAAAACAATTTTTGACAATTTGACAAAACCAGTAAGCGACGCAGGTTTGATTTAATCTCAGCCTATTGGTTATTTTAGACCAGTGAGTCCGCCTACTTTATGAAAGGACATATTTTTTCACCAATCAGAATCCTATCCTTACTGCAAAGGGGCGTGACTTCAACGGGAAACAACGCACCAGCGCACTCTTCATCCAACATGAAGTCGCCTCTCTCTGTATCCGCTAATCATGTTTCGCTTTGGGCGGGCTCGACGCGCAACATACCATTAGAAAAATACATCCTGAGTGGAAGTGTTTGACATGAGGATAGAGGCAACTGTCAGTCTGAGACGTCAATAGATTCACGAAGACGGATAACTGTACAAAAATGTCAACAAAGGACGTATTTGTCAGATGCCGAATCTGATTTTGGGTATTGTCGCGGCTGTCCATTTCCAAACGGAAACCACAGCTAGCTTCTGTACTGGACAGCAACACCCGCTAGCTAGTTAGCTTATTCTCGATTCCAGGACACGTCTCTTAATTTAAAATACAAAACTGAATGTTGTTTCAGTCATGAGTCCAGCCGGGTGCTCACATGTGAACGCTTATAAGGTGGACAATTGGAGGCAAAACCTACGAGTCATATATCAATGCTTTGTTTGGAGCGGGAGTGCTGAAGCCAGGAGACGAAAGGTAAAACAGGAATGCCATTGAGAAACTGAAGCACAAACGGCATATAACTACGCACAGACAGAAGGGCTAACGTTATGCATAAACGCCCCACACAGTTTCAAGCACACACATGTACACCCACGTAACGTTACACTGTTTGAGTGTGGTGGTTTAATGCAGACACATTGCGCCAGTTAACACACCACAGCTCGTTCGTTGTGACTGGAAACGCAGGGCATAAAGTTACCCCATCATGCTACCTGGGAATATTAAGGCGCATCAATCTCAGAGACTACATTGCATCAATCAGTCATTAGATCATGTCTAGCTGGCTAATTGACACAGCAGAACTAACGTTATCCTACAATAGCTAGCTAACACCAGTCTAGACTTGATCATCACTGCCAGTTAAATTAGCTTGATACGGTGTCCTACTGCAGGGAAATAAACGCCAACAATGATAACGCGAGAAACTCTCTCCTGAGCAAAACGAATCGTGTTTAGATAACTAGTATATAGCTAGCGTAGGTTGTGCGCTAGTTGACATCTAGCCTGGTGTTACTGGTTGGTTAGCTAACGTTACCAAGAATCTAGCTTATCAGCAAATAACATTTTATTGGAGGGTATCAACTGAGCTTTTACTGTAGCTTGCTATTGAATCCCTTTCTTAAAATGATGCAATATATTTGCATGCCAACGTGACTGTCCTTACGTTACATAATTTATTTATGTGAATGTGGTTGGCTGTTTTGACCAGATCCACCTATTGTCACTAGCAACACCACAGTTGTGCATTGTTCAGTGAAGCATGCTCCCTCCCACTCCTCATTCAGGCCAGCAAAGCGCAAGCCCCGCACACTGAACCATTTCGTTCGACCATCTGCTCTCACCCCCCCACCCTCCCAAATTACTTGCCGTATAACTATAAATTAGGGTCTTGGCATTTCAATTCAGTCAGTGTCTCAAAATATCTCGACCCTATAGGTGACTGATAGCAATGATTTCCCCCCCCCCCCCCCCCCTCCCCATTTTAACAAATATTAGTCTAGCTAGCCTAAATTCTGTCAACCTTTTGCTTTTCGGTCCTGTTTGTTTCTCAAAGCTTTGTTGTTAGTGTCCTGTACTGAATGAATGGTTTGATTGCTTTTGACTACAACCTATGTGTTTGTTTTCCACTGGCAGTCACAACACGCATTACATGTTTTATTTCGTTGTTGTTGAACTAGGTGCTTCAGAATGATGTGAGATGGACAGCATTGGTGAGTCGACAAACTTCTCCTTCCTCCTTGCACTAACATTAGTAGAGTAGGTACTGTAAACCAAATGCTGGCTTGCTTTCTCCCCTTTTTACTTTCCCACACACATCCTTCATACTCGTGCTATGGCCATTCATTACCCAGGACTGAGTTAGGAAAACCCTGCTGCAGATGGATAGCAGTGGAGGCTGGTGGGAAGAGCTATAGGATGGGCTCATTGTAATGGCTGGAATGGTACCAAACACATGGTAACATGTTTGACTCCATTCCATTGATTCCATTCCAGCAAACACAATGAGCCCGTCCTTCTAAAGCTCCCCCACCAGCCTCCTCTGACGGAAAAGCTATCTATCTATCTATCTGGATGGTTGATAGCCTAGCGCATTGTCCTGCAACAATTGATGTGTTTCTAACTGCTGAAGCTTTAGTTCAACTACTATATTTGATGAGACACGATGAGTACTGTACGATGACAGGCACAGGTCTGTCTCTAGAACAAACAGCTGTCGCCAGAGGGTCGATGACCCTTTGTTTGTACAGCGCTACAGCAGTTCACTAGAACTTGATGGTTGTTAACACACTCCGTTCAGGCTCTCCCTCCCTCTCCTGTCCAGACTCTCCCTCCCTCTCCTGTCCTGTCCCTCCCTCTCCTGTCCTGTCCCTCCCTCCCTCTCCTGTCCCTCCCTCCCTCTCCTGTCCCGTCCAGGCCCTCCCTCTCCTGTCCCGTCCAGGCTCTCCCTCCTTTTCCTGTCCCGTCCAGGCTCTCCCTCCTTTTCCTGTCCCGTCCAGGCTCTCCCTCCCCCGTCCAGGCTCTCCCTCTCCCGTCCAGGCTCTCCCTCTCCCGTCCAGGCTCTCCCTCTCCCGTCCAGGCTCTCCCTCTCCCGTCCAGGCTCTCCCTCTCCCGTCCAGGCTCTCCCTCTCCCGTCCAGGCTCTCCCTCTCCCGTCCAGGCTCTCCCTCTCCCGTCCAGGCTCTCCCTCCCCTCCCCTCCCTCTCCCGTCCAGGCTCTCCCTCCCCTCCCGTCCAGGCTCTCCCTCCCCTCCCGTCCAGGCTCTCCCTCCCCTCCCGTCCAGGCTCTCCCTCTTCCGTCCAGGCTCTCCCTCGCTCCTCTCCCTCCCTCTCTTGTCCAGGCTCTCCCTCGCTCCTCTCCCTCCCTCTCTTGTCCAGGCTCTCCCTCGCTCCTCTCCCTCCCTCTCTTGTCCAGGCTCTCCCTCGCTCCTCTCCCTCCCTCTCTTGTCCAGGCTCTCCCTCGCTCCTCTCCCTCCCTCTCTTGTCCAGGCTCTCCCTCGCTCCTCTCCCTCCCTCTCTTGTCCAGGCTCTCCCTCCCTCTCCCGTCCAGGCTCTCCCTCCCTCCCCTCCCTCTCCCGTCCAGGCTCTCCCTCCCTCCCCTCCCTTTCCCGTCCAGGCTCTCCCTCCCCTCCCGTCCAGGCTCTCCCTCGCTCCTCTCCCTCCCTCTCTTGTCCAGGCTCTCCCTCGCTCCTCTCCCTCCCTCTCTTGTCCAGGCTCTCCCTCGCTCCTCTCCCTCCCTCTCTTGTCCAGGCTCTCCCTCGCCTCCTCTCCCTCGCCTCCTCTCCCTCCCTCTCTTGTCCAGGCTCTCCCTCCCTCTCTTGTCCAGGCTCTCCCTCCCTCTCTTGTCCAGGCTCTCCCTCCCTCTCTTGTCCAGGCTCTCCCTCCCTCTCTTGTCCAGGCTCTCCCTCCCTCTCTTGTCCAGGCTCTCCCTCCCTCTCTTGTCCAGGCTCTCCTGTATAGTAGTACATCATCATGATTAACTTTTCTTTTTGCCCCTCAGTCTCAGAGCCCTCTCTTTTCAAATTAATTAACCGAGCGCATCCTCTGAAGCCTCACTGTGTGCTCACTGCTCACAGCTACGATCGACACTCCCAGAGGTAACCACCAGTAACCACAACTCTGCAGCTAGCTCCCTAAAGCCCCAGGAGGAGCATGTTGAAATGGGATTGCTGCGCCTTGGCCGGCTGGGTGTTTAGGGCCCCACTTGGTCCCAGATGCAGCATATTTGAATCTCTGTGTGTGTTCCAAGAGCTCTGCTAAGTCAAAGCGCTCTCTATTCAAGGCAGGTAATCAGCATCATTAGATGTTTGAATGGAGACTATGGACGTTTAGCTTATTTCTTACCAGGGTCCTGTTCACTAGGGCACACCAAAGCAAAATGTTTTGTAATGGAAAATGAAAAAAAGCTTTTCTTATTGGACAAGGTCTGATAGTACTTCGTTTCACTCCGTTTTGTGCCTATTGAACACCACAGGAGGTTGGTGGCACCTTAATTGGGGAGGACAGGCTCATTGTAATGACTGGAGCAGAATAGGTGGAATGGCATCTAATACTTCAAACAGTTTTTGATGTGTTTGATGCCATTCCATTGGCTCCGTTCCAGCCATTATTATGAGCCGTCCTCCACTCAACCCTGATAGGTAGTTGTGGACTTTTTTTATGTTGTCTCGATGTCCTTATTATTGAGCCCCAGTGTGGGTCTGCTGGCTTCTCTGTGGGTATGAAAGAGGCTATTAGCTTTTGGCACTCACTCCCAGTCGCTACTGAGTTTGCCCAGAGCATCAATCAGGTCAACTCAGTTATTGTGTTTTTGTGTGCAGACAGTTACAGGAATTCACATTCATTATCGGAATGAAGTCGCCTTTCTCCGCAGTCTTGGCTTCAAATACGATTTGAAATCTTTCAAATACTTTGAGCGTTTGCGCAGCCTGCCTAGAGTGCCAAATAGACTGGGTTTAACTTGTAGGGACAATTCTATTGGTACGTTAAGCCAGACAAGCTCAATCAAGCAGAGAGTCTTTTGAAATTATTTCTATCAAATAGTATTTGAACCCAGGTTTGTCGAGTACACTATTCCCCATTTGTCAGCACTGCTTTTCCCCAACCAAACACTAGTGACTGTTTCTGTTGTTTCATCATCATGATTCGTGGAACTATGTAGCCGCCTGTTCTGCAAACAGGACAAAGCAACAAAGGTAGGCAAATGTGTCGGTGACCTGAGGGTTTAAAGGTCCCTCCGCTGCAGAGCTGGAACCTGAATGTGGGCGCTGGGTTTAAGGTCAAATCCACCACCTTTTTTACTCTTTACCTTTGTCTGTAAAGGCTGAATATCTTCAAGGCAAAGTTATATTTAATGAAGTCATTCACAGGAACTTCCTTTTACCATATGGCTCGGCATACGTCATATTTTCCAGCTTTTTCGGCCTGGATAGTTGCCCAGTTATGTTCTTTCTTCTTTGTACTTTGTTGTGGATCCCTCAAGTCTCTCTCTCACTCGTAGCCCAGCCCCAATCTCTTTGGTCTGCGTCCTGGTCTGTCAGCAGTAATGTTGCCTCCAGTATACAGGGAGGATAATTCCTGACCAGGTTGTAGGACAAAGAGACTCTTATAACGTCCCTCATACTGTGTGTCTTTAATGTGTAGGTAACATGCCACTCAGTCTAATGAGTAATAGGGTGGCTGTTATAACAGCGAGAAGGTCACTGACATTGTGTCCCTGGCCTTGGTATTGTGAATAGATACCTCCTGCCTTGAAGCTCACATCAGCAGATGAGAAATCACACAATTGTAAACCATCTCAGTACCTACACAAACATCCATTGCTCTCCGTCTATCTGTGTAGAAGCTGAAGATGCAGTAGGCTACACTACAGTATGTCAGGAGACGACCCTCAGTCTGTGCAACTGAAAAATAAAGCTACATTAACGAATATTAACCTCCAGTGAGAGTACTCTTATAAGCACCTCCTGCCTTAGTTCCCACCATATTTAATTTTTAAAGCACCTCCACAGTCACATCTATCTTCATCATTTATTTAATTTCTACCTCCCCAGTTCTATGGGCTGTCTCTTGTCCAAGATGGCTGTCTGTTTGGGATGGCTAGAGTTGGAGGGAATGGGTGCAGGCCTAGTTACCAGGCCTAGTTACCAGGCCTAGTTACCAGGCCTAGTCAATGGCTGTCTGTTTGGGATGGCTAGAGTTGGAAGGAATGGGTGCAGGCCTAGTTACCAGACCTAGTTACCAGGCCTAGTCAATGGCTGTCTGTTTGGGATGGCTAGAGTTGGAGGGAATGGGTGCAGGCCTAGTTACCAGACCTAGTTACCAGGCCTAGTTACCAGGCCTAGTCAATGGCTGTCTGTTTGGGATGGCTAGAGTTGGAGGGAATGGGTGCAGGCCTAGTTACCAGACCTAGTTACCAGGCCTAGTTACCAGGCCTAGTCAATGGCTGTCATCTGTTTCTCAATGGAAGCTCTCCATCCAAGAGCATGAAGGTAAAGCAGCGCTGCTCGTTGTGGGATCCAGAAGCTCTATTTGTCCGTCACAACTGTTAAAGGGTTTCCTCCACTGTGTGGATCCAGCAGCCGTAACGTTATGAGGCTGTTCATTCCTAGAACGTTTCATCAATGTTTTACACTAATGGTTTTACCAGTAATGTGGTTATCGGCAGATGGTTTGTCCTGTCACTCACTGTCCAGTCAGTCAGTCGGTGCCCTCAGCCTCTCTGCTCTGTTCACCCAGCTTCTAACAGCCTGCTGAGCACGACACCCCCCGAGGCGACAGCCTGAGGGCTGGCGGATTCTAAGCCATCTTCACTGCACACAGTCATGGGCATATGAATTGTGTAGCCTATTTCTGTCGTTTTGCTGCCCCCGTAGGAACCATGAAGCGTAGGCTACTTCCCTTGAAAAAAAAGCTGTGCAGTGAACATTATTTTTCTAGGCTGAGATATTAGCCGGGCTGGCTGACAACATCACAAAAATGATGCACGCGCATCGATGGGTCTGAAGGCTGTGTGACGTTACGATTCTGAACGGTCACATGGCAACGATGACAAGAAGCTGCAATGTGGGGATTCATCGGTGATTCGTTTTCTCTTGTTCTTGATACCATGTCTTGTTTTGACTGGCAAAATTTGCTAGCTAGCTAACAACAATTGTGCCAATGTATTTATGTTTTCGATAAACATTGGAGACTAAATATAGTTTACACTTTGTCAACAATCTATGCCAAAGCATCTGTTCTAGTGGCCATCATCAGGGTTGGTCCTGGTCGCTCCCTGGATGGAAGTGGTGTTGGAGGGCCAGTAGAAGGCATGCTTTGCCCTGGTCTAATAATACAATTTATATTCGGATGTCCCTGGGTAGTGATTGGGGACATTGCCCTGTGTAGGGGGCTGTCTGTCGGATGGGACATTAAACAGGTGTCCTGACTCTCTGTGGTCACTAAAGATCCCATGGCACTTATTGTAAGAGTAGGGGTGTCAACCCCGGTGTCCTGGCTAAATTCATAATCTGGCCTTCATACCATCATGTCCACCTAATCATCCCCAGATTCCAATTGGCTCATTCATCCCCCCTCTTCCCTGTAACTATTCCCCAGGTCATTGCTGTAAATGAGAACGTGTTCTCAGTCAACTTACCTGGTAAAATAACGGGGGGAAAAACAATAGTTATTCAGATAGTGGTATATTATATAGTGCCAATGTGTGTTATCTGATCAACCCGCCATAGCTTACAGCTATAGTTCTACAATCTCCACTGTCCAATCTCCACCATGACAAACGATCGCCCTAACAACAGGTGAAGGCTACTACTTATCTCCCCTATCTGTCTCGTGCAGCAGTTGTAGCTCGGGGGTGTGTGTCTGTCTGGGATTAGGACTGGGACAAGCCTTTTTTTCTGTTAAACAGCTGTCTAACACCTGTTACAAGGTACATCTGGCTTGCCTGCTGAGCCCGACTGGCTGCTTAACACACACGCACAGGCTGGGATTACTGATGCAGAATGACTGGGAGATGGATGGAGGCAGTGAAGGCAGGATTGGGAAGGTTAGGCTTGGGAAGTACACCGGGGTATTTTGGGCGGCAGGGTAGCCTAGCGGTTAGAGGCAGGGTAGCCTAGCGGTTAGAGGCAGGGTAGCCTAGCGGTTAGAGGCAGGGTAGCCTAGCGGTTAGAGGCAGGGTAGCCTAGCGGTTAGAGGCAGGGTAGCCTAGCGGTTAGAGGCAGGGTAGCCTAGCGGTTAGAGGCAGGGTAGCCTAGCGGTTAGAGGCAGGGTAGCCTAGCGGTTAGAGGCAGGGTAGCCTAGCGGTTAGAGGCAGGGTAGCCTAGCGGTTAGAGGCAGGGTAGCCTAGCGGTTAGTGCGTTGGACAAGTAACCGGAAGGTGGCTAGATCGAATCCCCGAGCTGACAAGGTAAAAATCTGTTCTGCCCCTGAAGCCACTTTTCCTAGGCCGTCATTGAAAATAAGAATTTGTTCTTCACTGACTTGGCTAGTTAAAGGTTAAATAAATACAATTTTTGGAAATAGCTCAGGATGCTTTTTCATTACTGTCAATATAGTTAACTATTTAATTTGAAGTTTATTACATTTGAATATTTAATACTTTTTTAAGAATCTATGTTTCTGCAGTCAATTCGTTAGGAGATAAAGATGGCCTTCTTCATTTTACCGGTCACAATATTTTTCTCTATGAAGTTTGTGTGTCTGTGTTTGTTTTGTGTTTGTTTGTTTTGTGTCAATGTTAGCATAGGCAGGTGAAAGGAGAACCATCACTGAGGAAAGGAATCCGCTGTCTCTACCTCTGCACCAGAACCTTGTTTTCCTCCTTATGGTTGGCCTCGGCCGTGTTGACGCTAACACATAGTGGCCGTGTTTGCTGCTTGCAGAGATGCTTAGCAGCACCAGGACATTGGGGGATGTTGTCATTCAGAGCAGGAAAGGGAACATATGTGCGCTCTTGAGTGATAGTGGCTTTGTATTCACTTGGTCTCTGTCGCCCTGTCTCTCTCTCTGTCTCTCTCTCTGTCTCGTCTCGTCTGTCTCGTCTCGTCTGTCTCGTCTCTCTGTCTCGTCTCGTCTCTCTGTCTCGTCTCGTCTCTCTGTCTCGTCTCTCTGTCTCGTCTCGTCTCTCTGTCTCGTCTCTCTGTCTCGTCTCTCTGTCTCGTCTGTCTGTCTCTGTGTGTCTCTGTATGTCTCTGTCTGTCTCTGTCTCTGTCTGTCTCTCTTTCTCTCTGTCTGTCTCTCTTTCTCTCTGTCTGTCTGTCTTTCTGTCTCTCTTTCTGTCTCTCTGTCCGTCTCTCTTTCTCTCTGTCCGTCTCTCTTTCTCTGTCTGTCGGTCTCTTGCTCTCTCTCTCTTTCTCTGTGAGATCGGTCATCCTCAAGCTACTGCCAGCGAAAATCAATTCCCCCTCAATACGTGACTGAATCTTTCACATAACCTCTGTCACCTGCCCTGCATACAGGCTCAACAGCTGTGTCCCAAATGGCACCCTATGCCCTATGTTGTGCACTGTTTTTCCAGGGATAATATGGCTCTGGTTAAACATTAGCACACTATGTAGTGTATATGGTGAAGGAAACACCACCAGTATAGGCTATAGTTAGATTTGTATGAATGGTGTCGTAAAAATAAAATCACCTCTTTTCAGGTGAATGTCAAACTTTTTAAATGAATAGATTTGGTGGACAGTGAGTATTTTGATCCCCACAGTTCATTGGAAGTGGAAGTGTAAACTGTAGAAAGCTGTACAAGTATCTTGGTGGCATAGAGAAAATGTTGCTGTTGTAAAGCAACTTTTCTGCAATTGTACACACTTTACCCTTGAGCTTAGAGAAAATGTCCTGCTGTTCTATGCATGTTGCCATGGCTATTGTTCCTCTGCTCAAACATAACAAAATTAATGGGCATCTGCCTTCGATTCTCCCTGACTTTCTAGCTTTTATTTGATTGTTTGTTCTCAAATATGGTGTTATTTAAAAAAAAATATATATATGCTGAACAAAAATATAAACGCAACATGTAAAGTGTTGGACCAATGTTTCATGAGCAGAAATAAAAGATCCCAGAAATGTTCCATACAGTGGTTGCTCAACTAAAAGGTTGGAGGTTATGCTGCGAGACTGAGGTAATTTGTGGTTTAGTACGGTACCCTGCGTCACTGCTCCAGACCTGCGCAAGGGGGAGTTAGAGCACTGATAATGCTTACTGGAAAATACTCTTTCAAAATTAATGGAAGAGGCAATGATATTTTTATTTTCTCTGTTTGGGTATTGGTTAGACTACAATTAGGCTGTGTTAATGTTAGGATTATTTTGTTCTTAATCCAGTACTGTTGCCTACTCCCGACCAGTCACGTTGTACAGCGCCAATATGGGCTATTAGCAGGACAATAGATACTTTGTGCAAGGCAGTTGATCAGCATTAAAAACTTTGTGGATGGGGCCTCCCGAGTGGCACAGCGGTCTAAGACACTGCATCGCTATTCAAACTGCATTGCTACAGATGCTGGTTCAATACCCATGCCGGCCGTTACTGGGAGACCCATGAGGCTAGAGTGGGCTTTTGGTTTCTCTCCCGCTAAAAACAGAAATAAATAATTCTATATAACAAACTGGCTTTATTTATTTATTAGTAAGAATGTCTCACCCCGTGTTCAAGAATAGCCTGCCCGCGTGTGGTCAACTATTTCCGCACCGTTTCGCATTGCTATGAGACAAGCATGGGGACTGGTCTGGATAAATTAATGAGATTTTTTTATATTCACTGGGTATTGGTTAGACTACAATTGGGGTGTGGAAATGTTATGCTCTTAGTACTGTAGCCTACTTCTGACCTTCAGGTTGTACAGTGCCATATTTTCCTAATGGAAACCCTGAGGTTTTTGGGGGAATAGAAACACCATAATATTAATCAAATTAATTCTGCAAAATGTATTTTAAATCAATCCCATATACTATGTTCTTACACAAGAAGGTTTTAAATTCTCTAGTACAGCCAATATTGAAGACTATCAAATGCTTCTCAAAAATGCCCTCTGGTGGTCAAACTAGCACTAATTAACATTAATGACAAGAATGGCTGACAATTAAATAGCGTGCCATAGAAAATCTGCGGTAGCACACAAGGTGTGTGCAGTATGATGCAACTTTTACAGGAAGAACCACTGTACACACACACACACTGCTTATTTCTCTCAAATTTGGTGTACAAATTAGTTTACATCCCCGTTAGTGAGTTTCTCCTTTGCCAAGATACTCCATCCACCTGACAGGTGTGGCATATCAAGAAGCTGATTAACTTCTTATGGCTGCAATCCCTTAACGGGAGCGATATGTCAACAGCCAGTCAAAGTGTAGGGCGCCATTTTCAAACCATCAAAAATATCATAATTAACATTCCTCAAACATACATGTATCTCATACCATTGTAAAGCTATTCTTGTTGTTAATCTCACCACAGTGTCCGATTTCAAATATGCTTTACAGCAAAAGCACCACAAACGATTGTTAGGTCACCACATATTGCCATTGGCGCGTTACATTCACTAGTTCCAAAAACATAGAGTGATTTTGAATAGCCGCACCATTCAACCTCCACACATTAACAAGTCCAATAGCTCAAATGAAAGATAAACAACTTGTTTATCTAGCCAGCAAGTCAGATTTCTAAAATGTTTTACGGCGAAAACATAGCACATATTTATGTCAAACCACCACCGAAGACACACCGAAGACACAGCTAATTTCCATAGCCAAATTGAACAAAATATGCAATCACCAAACGCAGGATTAAAAGAAAATAATTTCACTAACCTTTTGAAATCTTCATCAGATGACAGTAATATAACATGTTACACAGTACATTTATGTTTTTTTCAATAATATGCTATAAATATCCATAAATCTCTGTTTACAATGACGCCATGTTAAAAAAATGCTACTCAAATGTCCGGAGAAATGACGATTGTGTCGGCAGATGCCGTCAGCTAACATGGAATACACAACATAAACTTTGACTAAATATGCATGTTCTACATATATATAGAAAGATACACTTCTTCTAAATGCAATCGCTGTGTTACATTTATTTTTAACGTTACAGATTTCGTTCACTAAGCTATAATATGAGTCGGCGCTCAGGAATTAGCATTTTGGCTCCTCTATCTCGGAGTCCACAGAAACCCAAATTTAACACACAAATATTCCCTTACCTTTGCTGTTCTTCCATCAGAAGACCTGGAAGGGTTTATACTTACCAAAAACAGCTTTAGTTTTGAAGTCTGTGTCTTTCGGTTATCAAACACGACATATTTCGGTTGAAATGCAGCCAAAAAGTAAAGTGGGTGCGCACCAAAACGTCGAAATTACATATTATATGTGGACTAAACTTGTCAAACTATGTTCAGAACACAGCGTTAACATGTTATATAGCTTCACAGCAATTCTCAGGACGAAGGGAAACACACGCATCGTTTAATCAATCTTGGAAGAAAGACATCACCGGAGCAGAAAGCGCATGAGAGTAACCTGTTTTCTCGCGTGACCGAAAGGTTTCGGCCCGCCAAAAGTCTCGTGAGCGCGCGATTCACACAATGAGAAGCCCCATTGAAAGCGGACACCGCCCAGGACTGTAGGTGCTTGGGAAGGGTGGGGGCGATGACGTCAAAGTTGGGCCAACTTTTATGATGACGAGAGAGTTTGGGAGAATGAGTACCCTGAGAGTTCTGCTTTACTTACAGACATAATTTAAACGGTTTTAGAAGCTTTAGAGTGTTTTCTATTCAATAATAATTTTTAATTGCATATATTAGCAATTTTTGACAGATTTGTTTTCTGTTTACTATGGGCACGCAATCACCCCAAAGGGGGCAGCAATCAGCCCTATCCCCAAGGAGTTCTTCTTGTGGATCAGTGGGACGCTAGCATCCCATTTCGACAACTTCCGGTGAAATTGTAGAGCGCCAAATTCAAATTAAATTACTATAAATATTAAACTTTCATGAAATCACAAGTGTAATACATCAAAAAATAAAGCTTAACTTGTTAATCCAGGCACCGTGTCTGATTTCAAAAAGGCTTTACGGGGAAAGCAAACCATGCAATTATCTGAGGACAGCGCCCAGCACACACATGCATAACAAATCCTTTTCAACCAGGGAGTTGCGACACTAAAGTCAGAAATAGCAATATAATATATGCCTTACCTTTTGAAGATTCTGTTGGCACTCCGAAAGGTCCCAGTTACGTTACAAATGGTCCTTTTGTTTGATAAACTCCTCCTTTATATCCATAACTCAGTTTAGCTGGTGCGCTTCAGTCAATAATCCACTCTGTTTCCTTCCTTCAAAATGCATACAAAATGAATCCCAAACGTTAACAATAAACTTATCCAAACAAGTCAGTCAACGTTTATAATCAAATGTTAGGTACCCTAATACGCAAATAAACGATCAAATTTAAGACGGAGAGTCGTTATTGTCTTTACCGGAGAAAAATACCAAAGAATGCACTACAGCCAAAATGGGAGCCACCAAGAAAAACTACAATTTCTGGCTCTTTTTTCCAAAAAACAGCCTGAAACTCTTTCTAAAGACTGTTGACATCTAGTGGAAGCCCGAGGAACTGCAATCAGGCACGATTTCGGCCAATTATGAAAGTGCCCGCCTTTGAAATCAGTGGTAGGATGATTTTTTTTGTGGGGGGTGGGGGGGTTGTCCTTGGGGTTTTGCCTGCCATTTCAGTTCTGTTATACTCACAGACATTATTTTAACAGTTTTAGAAACTTTAGAGTGATTTCTATCCAAATCTAGCAATTATATGCATAACCTAGCTTCTGGGCCTGAGTAGCAGGCAGTTTACTTTGGGCAAACTTATCATCCGGACGTCAAAATACCGCCCTCTATCCCAAAGAAGTTAAGCTATACATAAAAGATTGGCCATTAAAGGAAGAAGAGTGGGAATAAACAAAAAGACGGAGCATTTCCATCCTTGGTTTTGCTAATGAGAGCTAAATGACAAGGGCCTAGCAGTTAGAGCACTGGGCCAGTAACCGAAAGGTCGCTGGTTCGAATATCCGACCCAACAAGGTGAAACAGATTTGCACTTGAGCAAGACACTTAACCCTAATTTACTCCAGGGGTTTTGACCTACTATGGCCTACACTGTAAAATAACACTTCACTGTACCTATCCGGTGTATGTGACAATACATATTTATTTTTTTAAGTCTACCTGGTCGATCTCCTCTGTTTCTATCCATTCTCTCTCTGATTCTTCTGTGTCCTCTCTCGCACTCTTCTCTCTTTAGGCCTATTTCTCTCTCTACATCCCCATCTCTCTCGCCCCATCTCTCCCATCTCTCCCCGGCTCTCCTTTCCTTCTTTAGCCGGGGCGTTTGATTGGCAATTCTGTCAGTTAGTGGCTCGGTTTGGATTGGCCCATGCCATGGTGCCTTCTGGCAGAATTATACTGTGGTTGGATGGCTTTGTACCGTACTAACCCTACTGTATTTCCTTGTATTACTAAATTGTTAAAAGCTCTTCCACTTTTAGTTGGCTAAAGAAGGAACTAGGTGCTGTCCAGTTTTTCTAGTTTCTTCTGTCTTGAGTTCCTTACTCTTTCTGTTCACTCTCTGGGACTGTGTTTTTGGTTTTTAATGTGTATACGCATCTGTGTGCCACAGTGTGTGTCTACGTGCATGTTTGTTTGCGTATATATGCCACAGCCCAAAGTGTGTGTGTTGCGTGTGTGCATCAGACTGTTAAGTAATGTTTTCTCTCTTAATTAATTGAAGGTTGTTTTCCAGAAGATTGCTGCATTTAACTGCATCAGTCTGGAAGTAATTCTACCACTTAAACAGTTACTGGTAAAGTAAATTAAGAGTGAAGGAGGAAAACTGTCAACTAGCAGATTGTGGAAGCCTGCCCCTGCTTTCAGAGGTTGGCTGTCTGGCTCTTTGCTGTTCCTCACCCACCTATGGATGGATTTATAATTGATAGTTTATGAATGGCTAATGAAGGTCAGGAGGAGGCTGAGGTGGGACTGAATATTCATGAAGGTCGTGGATAGGGCTGGCACGATACTTAGGTGCCGATGCTATATGTATTGCGATTCTCACAATTGTCACAATTCTATATTTATTGATTTGATGTTCCGAAGATATTGCTCACTATGTCTGCTGCAGAGAGATGAGGCATGAGAAAATGAGTTCTGATCAGTCAGGGAAATAATAGCTCTGAAAACATGTTGGTTTACCATTTAAAAAGAAGATGGAGAACAAGCTATAGGATGAAATACAGTGCAGTTTTTGCGCCAGTCTAGCGCTAGCTAACGCTACCAAGCAATTCATTTTTTTAACCTCTCTGGTACAAGTGGGAAGCTAGCGTCCCACCTTGACAACAGCCAGTGAAATTGCATGGCGCCAAATTCAAAACAACAGAAATCCCATAATTAAAATTCCTCAAACATACAAGTATTATCCACCATTTTAAAGAAGCTTCTTGTAAATCCAACCACAGTGTCCGATTTCAAAAAAGGCGTTACTGCGAATGCACACCATGCGATTATGTTAAGTCAGCACCTCGTCACAGAAAACCATACAGACATTTTTCCAGCCAAAGAGAGGAGTCACGAAATGCAGAAATAGAGAGAAAATTCATCACTAACCTTTGAATATGTGCCATCATCAGATGGCACTTATTGGAATTCATGTTACACAATACATGTATGTTTTGTTCGATAAAGTTCATATTTATATCCAAAAATCTCAGTTTACATCGGAGCGTTATGTTCAGAAATGCATTGTCTCAAACAAACATCCAGTGGAAGTGCAGAGAGCCACATCAAATTACAGAAATACTCATCATAAACATTGATAAAAGATACAAGTGTTAAACATACGAATAAAGATAAACTTCTCCTTAATGCAACCGCTGTGTCAGATTTCAAAAAGGCTTTGCGGAGGAAGCACACTTTGCGATTGTTAGGTCTGCACCTAGCCACAGAAACCCATACAGCCATTTTCCAGCCAAGGAGAGTGTCACAAAAGTCAGAAATATAATTAAAATTAATCACTTACCTTTGATGATCTTCATCTGGTGGCACTCCCAAGTCTACATGTTAGACAATAAATGTTCATTTTGTTCGATAATGTCCCTCTTTATGACCAAATACCTCCTTTTTGTTCACGCGTTTTGTCCAGTAATCCGAATGCTTAAGGCGCGTGCACTAAGTCCAAACAAAGTTTTTTAAAAGTACAATAAAAGTTAGTAGAAACATGCCAAACGAAGTTTAAAATAAATCCTCTGATTGTTTTTGTCATAAATAATCAATATTTAAACCGGACAAAAGCTTCGTCAATAGGAAAGGAGAAACAAAGGCGCGTTCCCGATCAGGCGCATGGCTGATGAATGGAAATTTCCACTGACCACTGATTTGAAAGTGCTGTATCTCCCTCATTTTTCAGAGTAAAAGCCTGAAACAATGCCCAAAGACTGGCCACATGTAGAAGAAGCCACAGAGCTCGTGAACTGGGTCCTAAGTCTTTGTATGGTGGATAGGCTTTCAATGAAAAACAGCCTTTCAAAATAATAGTACTTCCTGGATGGATTTTCCTCTGGTTTTTGCCTGCCATATCAGTTCTGTTATAATCACAGACATTATTTTAACAGTTTTTGGAAACTTTAGAGTGTTTTCTATCCAAATCTACTAATTATATGCACATCCTATCTTCTGGGCCTGAGTAGCAGGCAGTTTAATTTTGGCACGCTTTTCACCAAAATACCGAATGCTGCCCCCTACCCTAGTGAAGTTAAAGTACATATCAATACTTCATCAAGGTATCTGTATGATATTGTTTAAAATACACATCACAATAGTAACTTTATTGATTTGTGTTATTTCCCCATCACTGGTCATGATTATTTATGTTCCCATGTATCTTGATCTAATAGAGTGTGAAAACAAGGCCCATTTCAATTATATTTATCGGGGGGTCATGTTCATTGGACACCAAACGGAAGAAAACAGACAGGGCGGGACTACTTGGACGAGACCAATAAGAAATGCACATTTTTGTTTCCTTTTGCAAAATGTTATCAAATGTTTTACGTTGTGTGCCGTAATGAACATGGCCCTGTTACAACGACTTAGCTATCAGCAGATAGGCCAGATAGGCCTAGAAACATTTCCACTTTAGGGAATCTTCCTGAAATGTTAACCCACAGCCAATAACCTGAGATGAGTGGAAATGACAGACGGCATGATGAAAGACAAGAAAGGGGGGATAATGACAGTGTTTCAGTCTCTGCAGCTTTCAAGAAGTCAGTGGTTCCTTTGATTTTAGGAGAAAGGGTTGTGACGACGAGCGAAAGGCGGCAGAGCCCGACTAACTGTTTTTGATTGAATAAATCCTCTTGCATGATCAGAGGAACAGTTTCCCCCCTCACCCACCCCATACTTGTCTTGCTCTTTGATGAAAAATAAAGTAAGAGAGGGAGAGAGAAAGCAGTTGTGGCCTGTGGAGAACAGGATGAAGGACTGAGTGAATGTATTTCTGTCAAGATGACACGTTCATTTCCTCTCGTCTCCCATACTTTCTTCTCTCATTCGTTCCCTCTCTCCCTCTCAGATCCCTCCGTCTATGATGGGTCCCCACCACATCTCATTCACTCTTCTTCCACACCACCCCGCCCAAACAGTCCAGGCAGATTATCTGTGTGGGTTGTTGTGAACTGACAGGCTTAGTTTCTGGCCGCTACCCAAGCCTTCCCTCCCTCTCTCTCCCCTCACACCATACCTCCCAGAACCAGCCACCCTCCCCTCCAAGGCAAAGAGCTGTCTGATGGGGCATAGCTTTCTGTCAGCATGTCTGCGGCTGGCTGGCTGCTCTATCCAGCCCAAACAAAGGGACAACTAAGGCCATCCATCTTCACACAGATCAAGATCCCCTCCCACAGGCCCCTCTAACCATCCTCACCCAGCCTCTCTTCCAGGCTTGTCTTTAGCCTGTTCTAGATATGTACTGTCCTGTAGCCTGACATTCTGCTGCTTCTAGCTGTATCGTGCTGGCCTGTCAGATTTGTGTGCAGGTCTACATCTTGCTCTGTAAATGTACTCTGTGTGAGTGTGCGTTTCTCTATCGCCTCTGGGCTGGTGTATCACCTCAGTGCTTTATAGGCGAGGGCATCACTGGTCAAGTGGATAAGACACTGCACACACACACACACTAGACCCAGCTAGCAGCTGGTTGTAACCCAAAATGCCAGTCTCCTGTCCCGTGAACTTTGTCCGTGCATCTTTCAAGAGGTACCAGGCTCCCTTTTGTTGATGCTCTACTGAAGCTATGTTTAAACTGTCCAATTAAACAGACTAGTTCCCCTGCCCATCCCTTTCCCTCTCACTTCGTCTGTGTCTGTCTGACTTGGAGTAGTGTGTCGAGGCATCAGTCTTTGCCTCTCTGTCTGGCCCATGTTCTCTCTTCTCTCGCTCTCTCTGCTGACCAGAGGCAGAGTCTTGAATCTGCCCACCATATCACAAAACATCCTGGGATATTACCCAGCCAATCAGCTGGCTCTGAGCCAGCCAGTGCCTCCATCTGGCTAATGACCTGTCAATCACTGGGCGGGGACAGGCTCAAAACTCTCCCATCCATCACTTTTACTGTGGGCACTTACTCCCCATTGTTCCATCACACGACACACAGGCAGGCAACCTTTTAGTTCTTGGTTTCATGAACTTTATTGCTTTAAAAGCAATTTGGTGTCATCATATGTCACTCCTCTGATCTACTGAGCTATGGATGGTGGATTATTTTACATGTCCTCAGAGACCTCATCTGGGCTTCAGGCCTTCTGATTGGTGCCTTGGGGATTCTACCGAGGAGGTTCTGTTCTCTGATTGGCTTGGTGGTTCTAATCCGAGGGACCACTCTCACACTCTGCTGGGCATCTGTTGGCTCAGAGGCATGACAGATGACCATGCAGTCCTTCCTTTGTTCGTCTAGGCAGGGCCATTCACCATCTGTAGTACACACACGCACACACAGGATTAATGTGCCCTCTGTGTTAGCTGGTAAAGAGTCGGGAATAGGCAGGGGAAAGCCCATCAAAGCAGACCAGAGCCCAAACCTACATTTATCCTGTGTGTGTGTGAGAGGAGAAAAACCCTCCAGTGCTCTGTGTACACGCCGAGAGAAACACGGCTGCACTAATAACAACCATCAACCATGACTAGAGACAGAGAGGCTAGATTGTGCAGGGGCAGTAGTAGACAGACAGTATAGGTGTGTGTATTATGGAGAGGCTAGTTAGCTAGACCATGGTAGGCCTAATCTGTGTGTTAGCTTGTTAGGCCTAAGCGTGTGGAGGGATGCAGTGCATGATCTAGGCCTATTCTAGTGAGTTTCTGTGCTCTTCTGTGTGTGAGTGAAAGAGTTAATGCCTGTACTCCAGTAGTATGTGTGTCTGGGTAATGATCATGATGGTGCTGGCTGCCTCTCGGAGGTTTGCCCTCTGATCTATGATCTGGGCTCTACACCACTGATCTGGTTCATAGAAAGCACAACATGATGTCTATCCTCCACAGCTCTCTAAGGCAGAGTTACACCAGTGTGTGAAGCATGGCAACAAAACATAAAGAACGAAGGACTGGGTAGTGTCTCTAGCAACCAAACGATGAGAGAGTATACATTTGATTATACCGGTAAATGTGTGCTATCATATTGTTTTCTTTGGCAACTGTGGTATATGTGTGCTATCATATTGTTTTATTTGGCAACTGTGGTATATGTGTGCTATCATATTGTTTTCTTTGGCAACTGGTATATGTGTGCTATCATATTGTTTTATTTGGCAACTGTGGTATATGTGTGCTATCATATTGTTTTATTTGGCAACTGTGGTATATGTGTGCTATCATATTGTTTTCTTTGGCAACTGGTATATGTGTGCTATCATATTGTTTTATTTGGCAACTGTGGTATATGTGTGCTATCATATTGTCTTCTTTGGCAACTGTGGTATGTGTGCTATCATATTGTTTTCTTTGGCAACTGTGGTATAAGCAGGATAAAGGCCTCTGTTCTGTACATTACCTTGGAAAAAAAATGTACTCCGCAAAGGTACTTTGCTCCGCATGGCTGCCCTGCGTCGTCCGTTATTTTCAAGGTAATGTACAGAATGTTAGTTTATCCCTTAAGTCTTTTTTTATATAAACAATCTACACAAAATCCTCTGTCCAAGTGGAAATGTATTTTTGTTTTTAATTTTAAGAATCATACAAATTAAACCAATAAAATGTAGTTGCATCAGTATTCAGCTCCCTGAGTCCATACATGTTAGATTCAACTTTAGTGTTTGGCTTTAAACCCCTGGGTTGTGCAATATTTGACTATTATTTTCAGAATTCTTCAAGCTCTGTCAAGATGTTAGGGATCATGGGTAGATGGCAATGTTCAATTCTTGCTATAGTATTTCAAGCAGATTGAAGTCAACTGTAAATTGGCCACTCCAGAACATTCACTGTCTTCTTGGTAATCAACTCCAGTGTATATGTGACC
The DNA here is from genome assembly GCF_002021735.2 of Oncorhynchus kisutch. Taxonomy (NCBI): domain Eukaryota; kingdom Metazoa; phylum Chordata; class Actinopteri; order Salmoniformes; family Salmonidae; genus Oncorhynchus; species Oncorhynchus kisutch. The sequence goes on from NW_022261983.1 coordinate 7,398,576, forward strand.
TTGTGTTTTAGGTTATTGCCCTGCTGAAAGGTGAATTCCTCTACCAGTGTCTGGTGTAAAGCAGACTGTCGCAGGTTTCCCTCTAGGATTTTGCTTGTGTTTATCCCTATCCCATTTGTTTTTATCCTGAAAAACGTCCCAGTATTTGTCGATGTCAAGCATACCTACAGTTGAAGTCGGAAGTTTACCTACACCTTAGCCAACTACATTTAAACTCAGTTTTTCACAATTCCTGACATTTAATCCTGGTAAAAATTCCCTGTTTTAGGTCAGTTAGGATCGCCACTTTATTTTAAGAATGTTAAATGTCAGAATAAAAGTAGAGAGAATGATTTATTGCAGCTTTTATTTCTTTCATCACATTCCCAGTGGGTCAGAAGTTTACATACACTCAATTAGTATTTGGTAGCATTGCCTTTTAAATTGTTTAACTTGGGTCAAACGTTTCAGGTAGCCTTCCACAAGCTTCCCACAATAAGTTGGGTGGATTTTGGCCCATTCCTCCTGACAGCTGATGTAACTCAGTCAGGTTTGAAGGCCTCCTTGGTCGCACACCCTTTTTCAGTTCTGCCCACACATTTTCTATGGAATTGAGGTCCGGGCTTTGTGATGGCCACTCCAATACCTTGACTTTGTTGTCCTTAAGCCATTTTGCCACAACTTTGGAAGTATGCTTGGGGTCATTGTCCATTTGGAAGACCCATTTGCAACCAAGCTTGAACTTCCTGACTGATGTCTTGAGATGTTGCGTCAATATATCCACATAATTTTCCTTCCTCATTAAGCCAACTATTTTGAGAAGTGCACCAGTCCCTCCTGCAGCAAAGCACCCCCACAACATGATGCTGCCACCCCCGTGCTTCACGGTTGGGATGGTGTTCTTCGGCTTGCAAGCCTCCCCCTTTTTCCTCCAAACATAACGATGGTCATTATGGCCAAAACGTTCTATTTTTGTTTCATAGACCAGAGGACATTTCTCCAAAAAGTACAATCTTTGTCCCCATGTGCAGTTGCAAACCATAGTCTGGCTTTTTTATGGCGGTTTTGGAGCAGTGGCTTCTTCCTTGCTGAGCGGCCTTTCAGGTTATGTCGATATAGGACTAGTTTTACTGTGGATATAGATACTTTTCCACCTGTTTCCTCCAGCATCTTCACAAAGTCCTTTGTCGTTGTTCTGGGATTGATTTACACTTTTCGCACCAAAGTACGTTCATCTCTAGGAGACAGAACGTGTCTCCTTCCTGAGCGGTATGACGGCTGCATGGTCCCATGGTGTTTATACATGCGTACTATTGTTTGTACAGATGAACGTGGTAACTTCAGGTGTTTGGAAATTGCTCCCAAGGATGAACCAGACTTGTGGAGGTCTACAAATGTTTTTTCTGATATCTTTCTTTTGATTTTCCCATGATGTCAAGCCAAGAGGCACTGAGTTTGAAGGTAGGCCTTGAAATACATCCACAGGTACACCTCCAATTGACTCAAATTATGTCAATTATCCTATCAGAAGCTTCTAAAGCCATGACATAATTTTCTGGAGTTTTCCAAGCTGTTGAAAGGCACAGTCAACTTAGTGCATGTACACTTCTGACCCACCGGAATTGTGATTAAGTGATTTAATCTGTCTGTAAACAATTGTTGGAAAAATTACTTATGTCATGCACAAAGTAGATGTCCTAACCGACTTGCCAAAACTATAGTTTCTTAGCAAGAAATTTGTGGAGTGTTTGAAACACTTAAGTTTGAGTCATTAAAAGTTGTTTATGTAAAACCTGACTTCAACTGTATACCATGATGCAGCCACCCCCATGCTTGGAGGCAGATCGTCTCCTCAGTGATGTCTTCTGTTGGCTTTGCATTGAGCCCAACAATTGTATTCATTTGCCATGTTTTTTGCAGTATTGCTTTATTACAGTATGCATGTTTTTTGCAGTATTGCATACAGTATGCATGTTTTTTGCAGTATTGCATACAGTATGCATGTTTTTTTGCAGTATTGCATACAGTATGCATGTTTTTTGCAGTATTGCATACAGTATGCATGTTTTTTGCAGTATTGCATACAGTATGCATGTTTTTTGCAGTATTGCATACAGTATGCATGTTTTTTGCAGTATTGCATACAGTATGCATGTTTTTTGCAGTATTGCTTTATTGCAGTATGCATGTTTTGTTATTATTTAGTATATTTGTGTTCTTGTCATTTAGGTCATTATTGTGTTGTTGATCCATCCTCAGTTTTCTCCCATCACAGCCATTGAACGCTGTTTTAAAATCCCCAATGGCTTCACTTATTTTTATTTGACCTTTTTAACTAGGCAAGTCAGTTAAGAACAACAGATTCTTACCTTGTCAGCTCGGGGATTTGATCTTACAACCTTCCGGTTACTAGTCCAACGCTCTAACCACTAGGCTACCTGCCGCCCTAATGGTAACATCCCTGAGCGGTTTCATTCCTGTCCTGCAGCTCAGTTCAGAAGGACAAGTGTATCTTTGAGATGTCTGGGTGCTTTAATACATAATGTAGGGCATCATTCTTAACTAGACCAGGGATGGGACCCTTGTGTAGGAACTCAGTCAAGACCTCCACTTACTGTTCAGAGTTAGAATAGAATCATACACAAGGTGACCTTTCTGAATGTGGTTGTGCATCAGTTTTCCTCTTGCTAAGTCTGTCACTGTCAGCTATGTTTTTCCCACTTTGACATAAGAGTATTGTGTGTGTTGTTGACAAAACATGACAAATCTATTTTAATCCCACTTTGTAACACAATAAAATGTGAAGAAATACAAGGGGTCTGAATACTGAATATACACCCTCCATCACACACACATGTACACACATGCATACAGACATCACGTCTGAACAGCAGCTTAACATCACCAAACACCATTTGATCGTGGCAGCATCAAAGCAGCTCGTCTCCATGCTCAGCTCAGCTCTGTGATGCTGCTGCTGCTAAGAGAGAACACGCTGCATCCTGTGGGTACTCTCACCATTCTGTTTCATGTCTCTCCTGCTTCCACAGGGTGAGGCTGGCTGGAAGGTGTGTCTACATGGGGCCTGTTAAAGGTGTGTGTGTGTGGCAGGTTCAGACAGCAGAGGAACTGGACGGTAGTAGGGGTGTAGTACAGTGGAATGGTAGAGATGGTTAGTCTATGACACACGTCTTCGGCGATGCTTCTCTGTCTCGTGCTGCTCAGTGAGCCTGGGGCCGACAGGCTAGGCGTTAGTCAGTCAAGGGGAAAGTAGAGCGAGGGAGGGGAGACGTCACCTGACACAGCCCTGGCTTGAACCCTCAGGGGGTCAGTCAGAACAGCACTGGAGCATCAGCATCCACCCCCTCTTCCTCCTCAACCTCACCACTATTAAATATAGAAACCGAGAGGAGAGGACAAGAGAGTAAATGTCTGTAAGGGTGTGCGTGTCAGGGAGTCTATTTATGATGGTGTGTGTGTACGTGCACGCCCGTGTGTGTGTGTGTGTGTGTCCATCTCCGGCAGAGCGGCTTATTGCATGTGAAACAGTGTGTGGTGAGTCACTGCTCTCATGGTCTGCTTCTACCCCCCTGTTCACTAGCTGTGGGCCCTGCAGCTCTCCCACAGTCTCTCCCCTTGCCCCGCCTGTCTCTCTCACCCTTGCCCCGCCTGTCTCTCTCACCCTTGCCCCGCCTGTCTCTCTCACCCTTGCCCCGCCTGTCTCTCTCACCCTTGCCCCGCCTGTCTCTCTCACCCTTGCCCCGCCTGTCTCTCTCACCCTTGCCCCGCCTGTCTCTCACCCTTGCCCCGCCTGTCTCTCTCACCCTTGCCCCGCCTGTCTACCCCACTCCCAAGTGTCTCTTCCTTTGCCCCGCCTGTCTCCCACTGCCTCGCCTGTCTACCCCACTCCCAACAGTCTCTCTTCCTTTGCCCCGCCTGTCTCCCCCTGCCTCGCCTGTCTACCCCACTCCCAACAGTCTCTCTTCCTTTGCCCCGCCTGTCTCCCCCTGCCTCGCCTGTCTACCCCACTCCCAACAGTCTCTCTTCCTTTGCCCCGCCTGTCTCCCCCTGCCTCGCCTGTCTACCCCACTCCCAACAGTCTCTCTTCCTTTGCCCGCCTGTCTCCGCCTGTCTCACCCTGCCCCGCCTGTCTCCCCCACTCCCAACAGTCTCTCTTCCTTTGCCCGCCTGTCTCCCCCTGCCCCGCCTATCTCACCCTGCCCCGCCTGTCTCCCCCACTCCCAACAGTCTCTCTTCCTTTGCCCCGCCTGTCTCCCCCTGCCTCGCCTGTCTACCCCACTCCCAACAGTCTCTCTTCCTTTGCCCGCCTGTCTCCCCCTGCCCCGCCTATCTCACCCTGCCCCGCCTGTCTCCCCCACTCCCAACAGTCTCTCTTCCTTTGCCCCGCCTGTCTCCCCCTGCCTCGCCTGTCTACCCCACTCCCAACAGTCTCTCTTCCTTTGCCCGCCTGTCTCACCCTGCCCCGCCTGTCTCCCCCACTCCCAACAGTCTCTCTTCCTTTGCCCCGCCCGTCTCCCCCTGCCTCGCCTGTCTACCCCACTCCCAACAGTCTCTCTTCCTTTGCCCGCCTGTCTCCCCCTGCCTCGCCTGTCTACCCCACTCCCAACAGTCTCTCTTCCTTTGCCCCGCCTGTCTCCCCCTGCCCCGCCTGTCTCACCCTGCCCCGCCTGTCTCCCCCTGCCTCACCTGTCTACCCTGCCCCGCCTGTCTCCCCCTGCCTCACCCGTCTACCCCACTCCCAACAGTCTCTCTTCCTTTGCCCCGCCTGTCTCCCCCTGCCTCACCTGTCTACCCCACTCCCAACAGTCTCTCTTCCTTTGCCCCGCCTGTCTCCCCCTGCCTCGCCTGTCTACCCCACTCCCAACAGTTTCTCTTCCTTTGCCGATCTAATAGGACATTAAAAGCCTCAGGAAGTTGGAGGGAGGGTTACTGCTGACACTGAGGAATAGTACAGGGTCTGGCTGGCAGGCTGCATGGGAACGAGTGTGTGTGAAATGGGGGGGTAAGAATGGATTTTTACCCAGGGAAGAGGGCCCGAGGGTTGGGGTGCAGGGGGGTGCGGTTGCAACGTTGACAGTGGTAGCTGTGTTTTGACTGGAGCTCTGGTGCAATGCAGAAAGTTAGGAGGGGTGCTGGAAGGCATCAACAACAGCATCTCTCTTGAAGAGCTGAGGGGGAGGGTCTGGAGCAGAGAGCTAATGATAATGAGGTGTAGGAGGGACTGTCTTTAGAGCATTAGCCTGCCTTGTCTGTCTACTTATGATCACAATCACACTTCCTGCATCCTTCCTCTCTCTCTTTCTCCTCTCTTTTTCTCTCATCTTTCTGCTTCTTTCTCGCTCTCTCGTTCATATAAGCCTATGAGGCTAAAAGTCTGCCTTTCAGCCTCATTCTACTCTCCATCATCTCTTGCTCTGAACCCTGTTCCTGGAGAGTTACAGTCCAGTAGGTTTTAACATCTGAATCCAACATGGCGTCGCAGTCAGACGTCTTTGTCCTGTCGTGTCACTTGTATATATCGTTTTACATCTTTTTCTTCACATATCTTTTTAAAATATTTTCCTAAACCTCAACTTCTAAATACTCTCCTGCAACCCGCCTCACCCAATGTGATGTGGATCTGCTTTTTTATAAAGTATTTCTATTTACTTCGGATCTGGAATCCCTCAACTGAAGCTAGCCAGCTAACTACCTACCAGCTATCAGTCAGAAAATCATTGCTAGCGGTCATCAGCTAACCTTTAGCTTGGAAATCTCTCGCCAGTTCGAACAACGTAACTCAAACCAGAGCATAACGGACCTATTTCTCTCCATATCCCCGGATTCCTACCGCAAACTCTGAACATTTTCATCTGGATCTTCGCAACTAGCTAACCGCAATCCCGGGTGACTACTCCTGGCTAGATTTTCCATCCCGGAGCAAGCACCAATTAGCCTGAAGCTAGCCCGGCCAGGGCTCCTGTGCTATCACTGATGCCCACTCCTGGGCTACAATATCCGGACCCCTTCTACTGCCGGTACGCGGCACGGAACCCCGCCGATCCTCTACGACTGAAATACCGACATAATCTGCCTGAGGTTTCCAACAGGCCCCTTGGGCGCGACGTCCGCTGAAGGCCCATTCTGCTAACAGCGGCCTACTAGCTCCCTAGAGCTACTTGGAACCCTACTAATCCACGACTGGTCTATCGACGTCCCAGCACGAAGAGGCAAAAACAGACTTATCCCCATCGCGACGTCCCCCAAAGGCTAACTTGCTAGCCCCGGTCTGCTAACTGCTAGCTTGCCTGCCCCGTCTGCTAACTGCTAGCTTGCCTGCCCCGTCTGCTAACTGCTGGCTTGCCTGCCCCGGTTTGCTAACAGCTAGCTTGTTTAGCCCCGGCCTACTAACTGTTAGCTTGTTAGCATCGGCCTGCTAACTGTCTGAATCGCTGTGTACCCAGTGCACCCATATGTTCACTTTGCTACGCATGCCTCTCTCTAATATCAATATGCCTCGTCGATTACTGTCTTGGTTAGTGATTACTGTCTTATTTCACTGTAGAGCTCTAGCCCTGCTCTATATGCCTTAACCAACCATGTTGTTCCACCTCCTACATATGCAATGACATCACCTGGTTTAAACGTCTCTAGAGACATCTCTCTCATCATTACTCAATGCCTAGGTTTACCTCCAATGTACTCACATCCTACCTTACCTTTGTCTGTACACTATGCCTTGAATCTATGCTATCGTGCCCAGAAACCTGCTCCTTTTACTCTCTGTTCCGAATGTGATAGACGGCCAGTTCGTATAGCCTTTAGCCGTACCCTTATCCTACCTCTCCTTTGTTCCTCTGGTGATGTGAAGGTTAATCCAGGTCCTGCAGTGCCTAGCTCCACTCCCACTCCCCAGCTGCTCTCATTTGTTGACTTCTGTAACCGTAAAAGCCTTGGTTTCATGCATGTTAACTTTAGAAGCCTACTCCATAAGTTCGTTTTACTCACTGCTTTAGCACACTCTGCCAACCCGGATGTCTTAGCCGTGTCTGAATACTGGCTTAGAAAAACCACCAAAAACCCTGAAATCTTCAATCGCTAACTATAACATTTTCCCCCAAGATAGAACTGCCAAAGGGGGCGGTGTTGCAATCTACTGCAAAGAGAGCCTGCAGAGTTCTGTATTACTATCCAAGTCTGTATGCAAACAATTCGAGCTTCTACTTCTAAAAATTCACCTTTCCAGAAACAAGTCTCTCACTGTTGCCGCTTGCTATAGACCTCCCTCTGCCCCCAGCTGTGCCCTTGATACCATATGTGAATTGATTGCCCCCCCCATCTATCTTCTGAGCTCGTGCTACTAGGTGACCTAAACTAGGTCATGCTTAACACCCCTGCCATCCTACAATCTAAGCGTGATGCCCTCAATCTCACACAAATGATCAATGAACCAGGTACAACCCCAAATCCATAAACACGGGCACCCTCATAGATGTCATCCTAACTAACTCGCCATCCAAATACACCTCTGCTGTTTTCAATAAGATCTCAGCGATCACTGCCTCATTGCCTGCAATAGATATAGTCCTTGCTTCACTCCAGACCTATCTGCCCTTGACCAGCACAAAAACATCCTGTGGCGTTCTGCATTAGCGTCGAATAGCCCCCGTGATATACAACTTTTCAGGGACGTTAGTAACACATACACACAGGCAGTTAAGAAAAGCTAAGGCTAGTTTTTTCACCAAAAAATTGCATCCTGTAGTACTAACTCAAAAAAGTTCTGGGACACTGTAAAGTCCATGGAGAATAAGAGCACCTGCTCCCAGCTGCCCACAGCTCTGAGGCTAGGAAACACTTACCACCAATAAATCCACTATAATTGAGAATTTCAATATGCATTTCTCTACGGCTGGCCATGCTTTCCACCTGGCTACCCCTACCCCGGTCAACTGCCCGGCACCCTCCACAGCAACAAGCCAAAGCCCCCACCATTTCTCCTTCACCCAAATCCAGATAGCTGATGTTCTGAAAGAGCTGCAAAATCTGGACCCATACAAATCAGCCAGGCTAGACAATCTGGACCCTCTCTTTCTAAAAGTATCTGCCGAAATTGTTGCAACTCCTCTTTCGTATTGTCTGAGATTCCCAAAGATTGGAAAGCAGCCGCGGTCATCTCCCTCTTCAAAGGGGGTGACACTCTAGACCCAAACTGCTACAGACCTATATCTATCCTACCCTGCCTTTCTAAGGTCTTCGAAAGCCAAGTTAACAAACAGATTACCAACCATTTCGAATCCCACCATACCTTCTCCGCAATGCAATCTGGTTTCAGAGCTGGTCATGGGTGCACCTCAGCCACGCTCAAGGTCCTAAATGACATCATAACCGCCATCGATAAGAGACATTACTGTGCAGCCGTATTCATCGACCTGGCCAAGACTTTCGTGTTGGAATTGCTATGCTTTATCTTGGACAGGTCGCAGTTGCAAATGAGAACCTGATTAAATAAAGGTGAAATTAAAAAAACTTTTAAAAACTCCAACCCTGACCTGGAGAGTTACAGTCCAATAGGTTTTAACTCCAACCCTGACCTGGAGAGTTACAGTCCAAGTAGGTTTTAACTCCAACCCTGACCTGGAGAGTTACAGTCCAATAGGTTTTAACTCCAACCCTGACCTGGAGAGTTACAGTCCAATAGGTTTTAACTCCAACCCTGTACCTGGAGAGTTACAGTCCATAGGTTTTAACTCCAACCCTGTTCCTGGAGAGTTACAGTCCAGTAGGTTTTAACTCGAACCCTGTCCTGGAGAGTTACAGTCCAGTAGGTTTTAACTCCAACCCTGTACCTGGAGAGTTACAGTCCAATAGGTTTTAACTCCAACCCTGACCTGGAGAGTTACAGTCCAATAGGTTTTAACTCCAACCCTGTACCTGGAGAGTTACAGTCCAGTAGGTTTTAACTCCAACCCTGACCTGGAGAGTTACAGTCCAATAGGCTTTAACTCGAACCCTGACCTGGAGAGTTACAGTCCAATAGGCTTTAACTCGAACCCTGACCTGGAGAGTTACAGTCCAATAGGCTTTAACTCCAACCCTGACCTGGAGAGTTACAGTCCAATAGGTTTTAACTCGAACCCTGACCTGGAGAGTTACAGTCCAATAGGCTTTAACTCGAACCCTGACCTGGAGAGTTACAGTCCAATAGGCTTTAACTCCAACCCTGACCTGGAGAGTTACAGTCCAGTAGGTTTTAACTCCAACCCTGTTCCTGGAGAGTTACGGTCCAGTAGGTTTTAACTCCAACCCTGACCTGGAGAGTTACAGTCCAATAGGTTTTAACTCCAACCCTGACCTGGAGAGTTACAGTCCAGTAGGTTTTAACTCCAACCCTGACCTGGAGAGTTACAGTCCAATAGGTTTTAACTCCAACCCTGTACCTGGAGAGTTACAGTCCAGTAGGTTTTAACTCCAACCCTGACCTGGAGAGTTACAGTCCAATAGGCTTTAACTCGAACCCTGTTCCTGGAGAGTTACAGTCCAGTAGGTTTTAACTCCAGCCCTGTTCCTGGAGAGTTACAGTCCAATAGGTTTTAACTCCAGCCCTGTTCCTGGAGAGTTACAGTCCAATAGGTTTTAACTCCAACCCTGTTCCTGGAGAATTACAGTCCAATAGGTTTTAACTCCAGCCCTGTTCCTGGAGAGTTACAGTCCAGTATGTTTTCACTAAAATTCTAATCTAGCACACCTGATTCTAATAATTAGCTGGTTGATAAACTGAATCAAGTTGGATGTATAACCTACAGGATGGTAGCTCTCCAGGAACATGGTTGAAGTTAACCTACAGGAGGATAGGTCTCCAGGAACATGGTTGGCGTTAAAACCTACAGGCAGGATAGCTCTCCAGGAACAGGGTTGGTGTTTTAACCTACAGGAGGGTAGCTCTCCAGGAACAGGGTTGGAGGGCCCTGACTAGCCTCTCTGTGTTATCAGGCTCCAGTCTAAATGTGATTCTCCTTCGCCTGTCACGATTAGACCCCGCCCCCCTCCAATTGATCCCATTATCCCAGTGTGATAAGCCCCGCCCACTCCAGACTGAATGGAAGAGCTTAGTGTATGTGGCCCTGAATGTCCAGTTTACTGCACCATCATCAATCCTCCCCGGGCTCCTAAGGCCGTGCAACAACATAGATGTGTGTGTGTCCTATTTCAGTGATATGATGATATAACTGCAATCTTATATCACCACCGTGGCAGTCATAACTGTGTAGGTGGACAATAGCCTCGTCTTCTCTCACAGTGTATCTGGTCCTTCTATGATGAATGTTTAGTGGCTGCAGCCTGCCGGCAGCATTACTCTGGGCTCTGTGGAGATGACATTGTAGGAAAATCAGACATTTCCCTGACACTCCCACTGCTGGCCAGAACTGCACGCTGCAGCTCTTTCACCGTGGTTAGGAGAGGGAACACAAGGAATCAGTCACTGTGAGAAACAGACTCATGACTCAGAGACAGGCCACAGTGTAATGTCAATGCATTTACTGCCTTTCTATCTGTCTGCCAATGTGGCATTGAGGAGGCAGCTTGTTTCCCCTGCTAGAACGTAGTCATTTAGCGGTCTAACTATGGCTCCCCACCTCACACAAATTGGAGCTGTTGTTGGTTTTGCTTGAATGTTGTTTGCATCACTGGATGTTGCTTCACAATGCTTTGCTCCCTCACAAGTAAGAACATATATTTATTTTTTATTTTACCTTTATTTAACCAGGTAGGCAAGTTGAGAACAAGTTCTCATTTACAATTGCGACCTGGCCAAGATAAAGCAAAGCAGTTTGACAGATACAACGACACAGAGTTACACATGGAGTAAAACAAACATACAGTCAATAATACAGTATAAACAAGTCTATATACAATGTGAGCAAATGAGGTGAGAAGGGAGGTAAAGGCAAAAAAGGCCACGGTGGCAAAGTAAATACAATATAGCAAGTAAAACACTGGAATGGTAGTTTTGCAATGGAAGAATGTGCAAAGTAGAAATAAAAATAATGGGGTGCAAAGGAGCAAAATAAATAAATAAATAAAAATTAAATACAGTTGGGAAAGAGGTAGTTGTTTGGGCTAAATTATAGGTGGGCTATGTACAGGTGCAGTAATCTGTGAGCTGCTCTGACATTTGGTGCTTAAAGCTAGTGAGGGAGATAAGTGTTTCCAGTTTCAGAGATTTTTGTAGTTTGTTCCAGTCATTGGCAGCAGAGAACTGGAAGGAGAGGCGGCCAAAGAAAGAATTGGTTTTGGGGGTGACTAGAGAGATATACCTGCTGGAGCGTGTGCTACAGGTGGGAGATGCTATGGAGATAAGGGGGGACTTTACCTAGCAGGGTCTTGTAGATGACATGGAGCCAGTGGGTTTGGCGACGAGTATGAAGCGAGGGCCAGCCAACGAGAGCGTACAGGTCGCAATGGTGGGTAGTATATGGGGCTTTGGTGACAAAACGGATTGCACTGTGATAGACTGCATCCAATTTGTTGAATAGGGTATTGGAGGCTATTTTGTAAATGACATCGCCAAAGTCGAGGATTGGTAGGATGGTCAGTTTTACAAGGGTATGTTTGGCAGCATGAGTGAAGGATGCTTTGTTGCGAAATAGGAAGCCAATTCTAGATTTAACTTTGGATTGGAGATGTTTGATATGGGTCTGGAAGGAGAGTTTACAGTCTAACCAGACACCTAAGTATTTGTAGTTGTCCACGTATTCTAAGTCAGAGCCGTCCAGAGTAGTGATGTTGGACAGGTGGGTAGGTACAGGTAGCGATCGGTTGAAGAGCATGCATTTAGTTTTACTTGTATTTAAGAGCAATTGGAGGCCACGGAAGGAGAGTTGTATGGCATTGAAGCTTGCCTGGAGGGTTGTTAACACAGTGTCCAAAGAAGGGCCGGAAGTATACAGAATGGTGTCGTCTGCGTAGAGGTGGATCAGAGACTCACCAGCAGCAAGAGCGACCTCATTGATGTATACAGAGAAGAGAGTCGGTCCAAGAATTGAACCCTGTGGCACCCTCATAGAGACTGCCAGAGGTCCGGACAGCAGACCCTCCGATTTGACACACTGAACTCTATCAGAGAAGTAGTTGGTGAACCAGGCGAGGCAATCATTTGAGAAACCAAGGCTGTCGAGTCTGCCGTGGTGATTGACAGAGTCGAAAGCCTTGGCCAGATCAATGAATAAGGCTACACAGTAATGTTTCTTATCGATGGCGGTTAAGATATCGTTTAGGACCTTGAGCGTGGCTGAGGTGCACCCATGACCAGCTCTGAAACCAGATTCTTTGGGAAACACTGACTCCAGTGACAGGCAGATCACAGGATGCCAGGGCTGGAGTTAAAACCTACTGGACTGTAACTCTCCAGGAACAGGGCTGGAGTTAAAACCTACTGGACTGTAATTCTCCAGGAACAGGGATGGAGTTAAAACCTACTGGACTGTAACTCTCCAGGAACAGGGCTGGAGTTAAAACCTACAGGACTGTAAATCTCCAGGAACAGGGCTGGAGTTAAAACCTACATGACTGTAACTCTCCAGGAACAGGGCTGGAGTTAAAACCTACATGACTGTAACTCTCCAGGAACAGGGCTGGAGTTAAAACCTACTAGACTGTAACTCTCCAGGAACAGGGCTGAAGTTAAAACCTACAGGACTGTAACTCTCCAGGAACAGGGCTGGAGTTAAAACCTACTGTCCAGTAGGAGTTAAAACCTACTGGACTGTAACTCTCCAGGAACAGGGTTGGAGTCTGTGTTTCATAGTGATATAATGTGGAGGAAGTGAAACTGAGAACGGGCTGGATCTTTTATGACCCCTTTACAATGGTTCTCCATGCTGTCGTAATGGTGTCGGGTTGTTTTATTGTGTTTCTGTTCGTCAGGTGACTGTAGCCTACCTTTTGTGTGGTGTTCTTTGCTCTTGGGCTAATACCTTGGTGTGTGTGTGTGTGTCAGTGAGCGTCATCTCAGTGGTTACTGTGTTCTTACTATCTCTTACTCACATTTCTAGAAACATGGTTGAAATGGACACTAAACTGCAGATTTGAGTCTGTTTCTCCTGCTCTATTCTACCTTTCTTTCCTCCCTCTCCCTCCCTCTGCCCAGCAGGCGACGTAGTGACGCCTGTTTCCTGATGGCTTTTATTAGAGCTCTTTTTCTCACCTCTCCTTTCTGTTGCTCTGTCTTTGACTCTCTCCTCTCTCCCCCTCATCTCGCCTCTGTCCATCTTTCCTCTCTCTCCATCTCTCCCACTCTCTCTGCTGTCTCTCTCTCATTTCTCCATCCCTCTATCCATCTCTCCCACTCTCTCTGCTGTCTCTCTCTCATTTCTCCATCCCTCTCTCATCTCTCCCACTCTCTGCTGTCTCTCTCTCTCATTTCTCTCCATCCTTCCTTTCTCTCCATCCCTCCTTTCTCTCCTTTCTCTCCATCTCTCCTTTCTCTCATCCCTCCTTTCTCTCCTTTCTCTCCATCTCTCCTCTCTCTCCATCCCTCCTTTCTCTCCTTTCTCTCCATCCCTCCTTTCTCTCCATCCCTCCTTTCTCTCCATCCCTCCTTTCTCTCCATCCCTCCTTTCTCTCCATCTCTCCTTTCTCTCCATCCCTCCTTTCTCTCCATCCCTCCTTTCTCTCCTTTATCTCCTTCTCTCCTTTCTCTCCATCTCTCCTTTCTCTCCATCTCTCCTTTCTCTCCATCTCTCCTTTCTCTCCATCCCTCCTTTCTCTCCTTTCTCTCCTTCTCTCCTTTCTCTCCATCTCTCCTTTCTCTCCATCCCTCCTTTCTCTCCATCCCTCCTTTCTCTCCTTTCTCTCCTTCCCTCCTTTCTCTCATCTCTCCTTTCTCTCCATCCCTCCTTTCTCTCCTTTCTCTCCATCTCTCCTTTCTCTCCATCCCTCTCCTGTATTCATCACTACAAACACAGTACAGCGCTCCTCCATATGGTTGTTTTGTCAGTCCCATCAGCTTCAGGCAGGGCTATAGGGACTGTCTTTGGTCATCAGAGCAGCATCGGGGCTATAGGACTGTCTTTGGTCAGAGTAGCATCAGGGCTATAGGACTGTCTTTGGTCATCAGAGCACATCGGGGCAATAGGACTGTCTTTCAGTCAGAGCAGGCATCAGGGCTATGGGACTGTCCTTTGGTCATCAGAGCAGCAATCAGGGGATGTGGTCTTCGTATGTCTGGCTCCTCTCTTCTCCTGTCTTTCCTCATTTTGATGCCGTTTCTCTCCCCTTTTCTCTTTCCCTCCCATGTTTTCTCTTTGCTGGGACAGAGAAAACTCTAGAATATTTTATTAGTACATCTCTACTCTAACACGTCTCCGTCTCTCTCTCCGTCTCTCTCTCCGTCTCTCTCTCCGTCTCTCTCCGTCTCTCTCTCTCTCCGTCTCTCTCTCGTCTCCCTCTCCGTCTCTCTCTCCGTCTCTGTCTCTCTCTCGTCTCCCTCTCTGTCTCTCTCTGTCTCTCTCTCGTCTCCCTCTCTGTCTCTCTCTCTGTCTCTCTCTCCGTCTCTCTCTCCGTCTCTCTCTCCGTCTCTCTTTCCGTCTCTCTTTCCGTCTCCCTCTCCGTCTCCCTCTCCGTCTCCGTCTCCCTCTCCATCTCCCTCTCCGTCTCCGTCTCCCTCTCCGTCTCTCTCTGTCTCCCTCTCCGTCTCTCTCTCCGTCTCCGTCGGTCTCTCTCTTTGTGTCTCTGTGTCGCTCGCTGGCTCTCACTCACTCACTCACTCACTCACTCACTCACTCACTCACACACAACGCCCCCTCACTTCACCACGTCCCCCTCCTCTCCCTGTGGCCTCAGGCCCTGCAGAGCTCAGTGTGGCAGGTCCACTAAAGACCAGGCATTCTATAAATCCCTCTCTCTGAGGCACTGCGTCACACTCACACACTCCAGCTGCTGTCAGTGTGTCAAAGATTCTTTCTCCCACCATGCATGAATCCAATCAGGAGCCTGGAGCATGGTGTGCTGTGTGGACAAGCAGAATGTCTGCTTTTATATATTGGACCACATGGGGTTTCTCAAAGGGCCCAACCATCACTACTCTGTCTGCCTTCATCTTAGGGCTGTTACGGTGACTACCGTCATGACCACAGTCAAATTACACATAAACGTTTAGTTATGGTAACTAGACTTTTCCAAAGCTTCTCTCTGATGAGTAGTAGCCTACCAAACTTGCTATCTGCCAGTCGCTAGTGGCCTGGTAATCAGCGTTCTGTTGTCCCTCTAATCAGTCGGACATAAATGTAATCCAGAATCAAATCAAACACATCATGAGAACCCATGAGCTCATGTTCCACAACGTTTCTATAGGCTATTCAAATGATGTGAGAACAGAGTTTTGATGGCCTGTTAAAAAGAGGATCCATTCAGCTTTCTATAGGCCTACTTTTATTTATTCATCAACTGTCCTAATATTAAGCACAGAGCTTTACTACAGGAGCCACCTACCTGGCTGGCACAAAAACAACCGCTTTTTAAGAGCGTACAGTGACATGTATCCCCCCCCCCCTTACAACTGGGGTAGCCTACCAGGCATATATAGGCACCACGTGAGTTTCAACTTTGGGGAAGCTAATTTTCTCCATAAAAATGCACCCTTATAATAAAGCATTCCATGAATCATCACGTGCAAATTTATGTACGATAATCTACTATTCGTAATGTGATGAGTCGATTGGATAGTAATTTAAGCTAATAAAATAACTAAACTAGTGTATGTATAAAGAGTGTTCAGTGCATGACTGAGCCCTATAGGGTAGAGTAGACCTAGACTGTATCAGATACACTTCTTCATTCTTTGACTGAACCCTATAGGATAGAGTAGACCTAGACTGTATCAGATACACTTCTTCATTCTTTGACTGAGCCCCTATAGGGTAGAGTAGACCTAGACTGTATCAGATACACTTCTTCATTCTTTGACTGAGCCCTATAGGATAGAGTAGACCTAGACTATCAGATACACTTCTTCATTCTTTGACTGAGAAAAATGTGGCCTTTTCATAAACACATTCATTTCTACTACACTTTATATGACTGGAGACGTTAGCAGAATCATTTTTAATATGTCGAATTCCAAGTTAGCCCACTCTGCTGACAGACACAGATCAATAAAACCAGGTTGTCCATATAACAGGTTACCAGAAGGGGAGACCAAGTACAATATGACATCCATCTAAACTGGAGGAGGAAATTGTCCAAAAACAAACTTTTTAAGTAACACTGAACCCCCCCCCCCCCCCCCAAATGACAATACATTAGTATTTTAATTGTCTTCTCTCTACAGCAATAACCATTTGCTTTCTAAACAATGTTTTCCCGTGATTGTATTTTGAAATATTACAATATGCCTGGCTTGGCCTCTACTTTTCACAGACAGTCGCAACCAAACAATAATCTGCCCAAATTGCACGTGCTGCCTTTCCTTCCGACTGTAGGCAATATATTTTAAATGTTTTTTTCAAAATAAGCTAATGATCCTCTGTCGCCAAATCATGCTATAGTTGCTTATTTTGAAGTATGACATGTATTTCTGTATAGAAAGTATTGGGCTCAATAGGCTATATAATTTTGGCAATTCAATTGACTTTAAGGAAAGCTTCCCTCTAGCCTATGTTTGAATATGAAAAACCTAACCACACGTAACATCCATTTTCTATTTGAGTGCAGGCTACGATGACATATTTTTTTTCAATGCTCAGGTGTCAATGTATATTCCTTTTTAATTCTGACTCTCTCTCTCAACCCCTTCTCTCTCTCTCCATCCCCTCCCTTTCCTCCCCCGTCTCTCAACCCCTTCTCTCTCTCTCCATCCCCTCCCTTTCCTCCCCCCTCTCTCAACCCCTTCTCTCTCTCTCCATCCCCTCCCTTTCCTCCCCCCTCTCTCAACCCCTTCTCTCTCTCCATCCCCTCCCTTTCCTCCCCCCTCTCTCAACCCCTTCTCTCTCTCTCCATCCCCTCCCTTTCCTCCCCCCTCTCTCAACCCCTTCTCTCTCTCTCTCTCTCCATCCCCTCCCTTTCCTCCCCCCTCTCTCAACCCCTTCTCTCTCTCTCTCTCCATCCCCTCCCTTTCCTCCCCCCTCTCTCAACCCCTTCTCTCTCTCTCTCTCTCTCTCCATCCCCTCCCTTTCCTCCCCCCTCTCTCAACCCCTTCTCTCTCTCTCCATCCCCTCCCTTTCCTCCCCCCTCTCTCAACCCCTTCTCTCTCTCTCCATCCCCTCCCTTTCCTCCCCCTCTCTCAACCCCTACTCTCTCTCTCCATCCCCTCCCTTTCCTCCCCTCTCTCTCAATCCCTTCTCTCTCTCTCCATCCCCTCCCTTTCCTCCCCTCTCTCTCAACCCCTTCTCTCTCTCTCTCCATCCCCTCCCTTTCCTCCCCCCCTCTCAACCCCTTCTCTCTCTCTCTATCCCCCTCTCCCCTTTCTCCTCCCCTCCTCCCCCTCTCTCAACCCCTTCTCTCTCTCTCCATCCCCTCCCTTTCCTCCCCTCTCTCTCAACCCCTTCTCTCTCTCTCTCCATCCCCTCTCTTTCCTCCCCCCTCTCTCAACCCCTTCTCTCTCTCTCTCTCTCTCTCCATCCCCTCTCTTTCCTCCCCCCTCTCTCAACCCCTTCTCTCTCTCTCTCTCCATCCCCTCCCTTTCCTCCCCCCTCTCTCAACCCCTTCTCTCTCTCTCTCTCCATCCCCTCCCTTTCCTCCCCCCTCTCTCAACCCCTTCTCTCTCTCTCTCCATCCCCTCCCTTTCCTCCCCCCTCTCTCAACCCCTTCTCTCTCTCCATCCCCTCCCTTTCCTCCCCCCTCTCTCGTCACCTTCCCTTCCATCCTTCTATCGCCCCTCTTTGTCTCTCTCGCCCCCTGCAGGCCAAATCATGTATCTGTCACATGTGCGGCGCCCACCTGAACCGGCTCCACTCCTGTCTCTCCTGCGTCTTCTTCGGCTGCTTCACCAAGAAACACATCCACGAGCACGCCAAAAACAAACGACACAATCTAGGTAAAATGTGCACGTGCTAGCTTATGTTGTCATGTCCATTATCTCTCTCTCCCACACACACACACACAAGCAGATTCAGGCCTCTCTCTGCCTGAGAGAACTGTCCTCTTCAGAGACATTGAGCAGAACCCGTCCTTCTCCGTAGCATTAACGTTCTACTGGGAGCCAGTACTTAGTCTCAGGCAGACAAATGTCATTCTCTAAGCCTGTCTGTTCCCCTGTCAGCTCTGTGGGAGGGCTAGACATGTTTAATCCTCAACCACATAGAGTATGAATGACCCTGTGATTCTTACATGGTAATTATCCAAGTCTAAGTCTCCTATTTAGTGCACTACATTTGACCGGGGTCCACAGGGCTCTGGTAAGAAGTAGTGCACTGTGCAGGGAACGGGGTGCCGTTTGGGACGCTGGCGTAGAAATATCACAGATCCATTGGAATTTCCATTTGATTATATTTCTATGTAATTATGGGTCTATATACAGTACAGATAAGTAAAAGGATGTAATTGCCGTGGCTGTGATATTGTCTGAGGAGAATGGTGACAGATGAATGAGAGGGTGGTAATGCTAAGGTAATCTGTTAGGGTGTGATAGAGGTTAACTTTTCTTCTGGGGAGGGGGTCACAGTAAGGTTTTGATCTACACACACACACACACACACACACTGAGCCGTGTGTCGGTCATTCAGTGGGGTGTCACAGTAAGGTTTTGATCTATACACACACACTGAGCCGTGTCGGTCGTTCAGTGGGGTGTCACAGTAAGGTTTTGATCTATACACACATGCTGACACACACACACACACAAATACACTGAGCCGTGTCGGTCGTTCAGTGGGGTGTTACAGTAAGGTTTTGATCTATACACACACACACACACACACACACACACACACACAAATACACTGAGCCGTGTCGGTCGCTCCTGTCATCACGCCCTACCCCAGCTCTCCAGACTCCCACCACAGTGTTAATTAGGTCAGGGCTTTCCACAGTAGCACATTCTCACTCACTGCATTGTACCATTAATCAAATGAACCCCTGACTCCCAGCTGTTCCTCTGGATTCCTTCACTTCCTTCATCCTCCTCCTCCTCTGTGTGTCTGCCAGATTTATTTTTAACTTCCTCTGTGATGTTGTACACAGAACTCTCTCTCCTTTTCTCTGGTTCCATGGTTACCACATCAGTCAAGGCCTTTCTCAGTGCATGCCTGTTGCCATTGGACACAGAGATGATGAGCTTCTTCTAGCTCGCTCTTCTCTCATCTTATGGACACACACACACACAACGCACCATTTACATTTTCTGTATACATGTTTAGGCCTATCCATCAATTGTCCCTTTTCCCTCTCCTGGATCCTCCTAGTTCCGAGACAAACCTTTTAGTATCCAAATGTGCAGGGTTCTATTTGGCTGTCCATGAGTTGCATGTTTCGTCACAGTATTGTTTTGAACGTTTGTTTTGGACTGATGCCCGGCTGAGCATTCTTCTCAATGCGCCGATGAAGTGCATTACAGTGGCTTGGAAATACTATGACACTTAATAGGAGGCAAATAATCAGTAAAATAACCTTTTTGTCATCATTTAGATGTTGCCAGAATGAATTTAGATGCAGTATAACGTTAGCTAGCTAAGATTGAGGGGAGGCCACCGGACTTTAGCTAGCTAATGTTATCATTGCTTGTTATTTTTTGACACGCTTTTCTAGCTTATTTATTTTTATTCAACCTTTATTTAACTTGGCAAGTCAGTTAAGGATATATTCTTATTTAAATGACGGCCTACCGGCGAACAGTGGGTTAACTGCCTTGTTCAGTTGTTTACCTTGTCAGCTCAGGGATTCAATCCAGCAACCAGCAATCCAGTTACTGGCCCAACGCTCTAACCACTAGGCTACCTGCTGGTTACTGGCCCAACGCTCTAACCACTAGGCTACCTGCTGGTTACTGGCCCAACGCTCTAACCACTAGGCTACCTGCTGGTTACTGGCCCAACGCTCTAACCACTAGGCTACCTGCTGGTTACTGGCCCAACGCTCTAACCACTAGGCTACCTGCAGGTTACTGGCCCAACGCTCTAACCACTAGGCTACCTGCTGGTTACTGGCCCAACGCTCTAACCACTAGGCTACCTGCTGGTTACTGGCCCAACGCTCTAACCACTAGGCTACCTGCTGGTTACTGGCCCAACGCTCTAACCACTAGGCTACCTGCTGGTTACTGGCCCAACGCTCTAACCACTAGGCTACCTGCTGGTTACTGGCCCAACGCTCTAACCACTAGGCTACCTGCTGGTTACTGGCCCAACGCTCTAACCACTAGGCTACCTGCTGGTTACTGGCCCAACGCTCTAACCACTAGGCTACCTGCTGGTTACTGGCCCAACGCTCTAACCACTAGGCTACGTGCTGGTTACTGGCCCAACGCTCTAACCACTAGGCTACCTGCTGGTTACTGGCCCAACGCTCTAACCACTAGGCTACCTGCTGGTTACTGGCCCAACGCTCTAACCACTAGGCTACCTGCTGGTTACTGGCCCAACGCTCTAACCACTAGGCTACCTGCTGGTTACTGGCCCAACGCTCTAACCACTAGGCTACCTGCTGGTTACTGGCCCAACGCTCTAACCACTAGGCTACCTGCTGGTTACTGGCCCAACGCTCTAACCACTAGGCTACCTGCTGGTTACTGGCCCAACGCTCTAACCACTAGGCTACCTGCTGGTTACTGGCCCAACGCTCAAACCACTAGGCTACCTGCTGGTTACTGGCCCAACGCTCTAACCACTAGGCTACCTGCTGGTTACTGGCCCAACGCTCTAACCACTAGGCTACCTGCTGGTTACTGGCCCAACGCTCTAACCACTAGGTTACCTGCTGGTTACTGGCCCAACGCTCTAACCACTAGGTTACCTGCTGGTTACTAGTCCAACGCTCTAACCACTAGGCTACCTGCTGGTTAATGGCCCAACACTCTAACCACTAGGTTACCTGCTGGTTACTGGCCCAACTCTCTAACCACTAGGCTACCTGCTGGTTACTGGCCCAACGCTCTAACCACTAGGCTACCTGCTGGTTACTGGCCCAACGCTCTAACCACTAGGTTACCTGCTGGTTAATGGCCCAACACTCTAACCACTAGGCTACCTGCCGCCCCTAATGACAACGTTGCCATCTGGCTAAAGTAAATTTGACGACCATGATAATGCTGGCAAAGTAGTTTCCTACTAAATATTTGACTACTTTAGCAATGTCATCGTACTTCAAGGCACTATAGTGAAATTTAGATGAAATAGTAGTTAACCCCAGTCTTTCTGAACAGACGCTATCACCACTTTATGGCACCACTATGGCGCCCGTCGGTAGAGGGCTTGAGAACGTTCATAAGTGGCATGACGCTTAGTGACAGAGGTGCAACCTATGAATAAATAGGTTGTCACGGCAACAGAAGAACCCAGGTATTGTTACCATGGTGTTGGAGAACATAGGCTAGTGGAAAGAGCAAGGGAGGTAGATGTGATGGACATGCACGCACACACAGTCCCACAAAAAAACATACTCTGACACACACACACACACACACACACACACACACACACACACACCTTCCCTACGTGATAGTTCTCTAATTCTCCAATGCAAGCAGCAATGACATGGAATGACACAAGGCTCAAGTCAATAGAGGAGTGGAACACACAGAAAGTTCTTGTCTTCACGCTGGCCACATCAATGATGAGGTTAGACGTGCAATCAACACAAGCTGTTGTTCTGTAGGAAATATCTAGTTGTAATGGTTTTGTATTCCTTCTTTCTCTCTCCCTTCCAGCAATAGACTTATTATATGGTGGAATATATTGTTTCGTGTGCCAAGACTACATATACGACAAAGAGATGGAACAGATTGCCAAAGAAGAACAGAGGAAAGCCTGGAAATTGCAAGGTACAGTGTTGCTGGTCTCCAGCAGCTCAGGCAACGCTACTTTTCTGTGTCTGTTTTATCTCCCCCCCCAGTCAATAATTGATTTATTCCTTCATGTATTTGAACCTTTATTTATTTAACCACTTTCTGATCCAGATCACAATCTGTGGAGCTATGATAAACTGCATCCAGTGATTTTAAAGTAGTGGCAGCTGCATTCACATACACTATAGATACAATACAAAAGTATCTGGACACCCCTTCAAATTAGTGCATTCGGCTATTTCAGCCACACCCGTTGCTGACAGGTGTTTAAAATCGAGCACACAGCCATGCAATCTCCATAGACAAACATTGGCAGTAGAATGGCCTTAACTAAGAGCTCAGTGACTTTCACCATAATAGGATGCCACCTGTTATTGTGAAGTGGAAACGTCTAGGAGCAACAACGGCTCAGCCGCAAAGTGGTAGGCCACACAAGCTCACAGAACGGGACCGCTGAGTGCAAAAGCGTGTAGTGCGTAAAAATCGTCTGGTTGCAACACTCACTACCGAGTTCCAAACTGCCTCTGGAAGCAACGTTAGGACAACTGTTCGTCGGGAGTTTCATGAAATGGGTTTTCATGGCTGAGCAGCCTCACACAAGCCTAAGATCACCAAACGCAATGCCAAGCATTGGCTTCACCATCTGGAAGTCTGACGGACGAATCTGGGTTTGGTGGATGCAAGGAGAATACTACCTACCCAAATGCGTAGTGCCAACTATAACGTTTGGTGGAGGAGGAATGATGGTCTATGGCTGTTTTTCCTGGTTCAGGCTAGGCCCCTTAGTTCCAGTGAAGGGAAATCTTAATGCTACGGCATTCTTGACGATTCTGTGCTTCCAACTTTGTGTCAACAGTTTGGGGAATGCCTTTTCCTGATTCAGCATGACAGTGCCCCCGTGCACAAACCAAAGTCCATACAGAAATGGTTTGTTGAGATCAGTGTGGAAGAACTCGACTGGGCTGCACAGAGCCCTGACCTCAAGGCCATTGAACACCTTTTGGATAAATTGAATCGGCGACTGTGAGCCAGGCCTAATCGCCCAACATCAGTGTGTGACCTCACTAATGCTCTTGTGGCTGAATGGAAGCAAGTCCCAGCAGAAAGCCTTCCCAGAAGAGTGGAGGCTGTTATAGCAGCAAAGGGGTGACCAACTCCATATTAATGCCCATAATTTTGGAATGAGATGTTCAACGAGCAGGTGTCCGTATACTTTTGGTCATGTATTGGTACAATTATTTGTTTAAATGATTTTAACATATTGGACCATGGCAGGCATATAGCCTTTACATGGTCCATATTAACAGGTATGCTATTAGCGATCAGCATTATCACCTGTAGCCCAACTGATGCAGCGTAGTGACTATAAATACATAGGCTGAAGCATGGGGTTGGCGATCTGCGTTTACCCTATTGGGCTAATCGTTAGCTAGACCCCAAATGTAATCTTTTATCTAGTTAGGATCCTATTGGTGAATTAAACAAAGTGAATATAATGTAGCCTGCCTGTTAGGGTAACTGGGGGTAAACCGCCATCTTGTGTGACTGCCTGTACCTCTCACAGAAACCACTTCATGTCACCATGAATCTGTCATTACATTTGAAGAAATGATTGTGAGGTAGGGTGGTGTTTTACCCCAAGTTAGATGATCCATGTTACATTGAACCCCACTCTCCTCTATGCATTCACAGCAAATTGAGGAGCGCTAACATTCTTAATCATGGTATTGCTAAAAACTCTGGGTTTAAAAAGATCCATTTCGCACATATTTAAGAGTTGACCCTAATAAATCAAGTTAGGAATGGAAAGCTGGGATCCTCTGGGGCGGCAGGTTAGTGGTTAGGCCGTTGACTAGTAACCGAAAAGTTGCTGGATCAAATCCCTGAGTTGACAATGTAAAAGTCTGTCGTTCTGCCCCTGAACAAGGCAGTTAACCCACTCTTCCTAGACCGTCATTGAAAATAAGAATTTGTTCTTAACTGACTTGCCTAGTTAAATAAATGAATAAAATAAACAGAGCCATCAACTGCTGTTTTCCCTGCGATTGCAAGTCTTGTGCATTGACTTCTTGTCAGACGGCATGTTTCCCTCTCAATGTCACTCAACTTGAATGTGCCTCGAGAGTAATATTTCTCTGGCATGGAGCATGCAACAACAAGCCGACTAGGTAACTAGATAAATCTAACTATCCCAGAGTAGAATATGTTTTCTATTCATCACTAGTTTTATTTGCAGAGGAAAAGTAAATGTGGGCTGTTTTAGCATCATCAAAGTCGCCCTTAGCAGAAATATTGTTTTTTCGTGATCCATATTTTTGGGCCGTGGCATCAATGATTTTGTCGTGGCACAGCAACCACCTATAAATGACTGCAGTGGAAATACTGGCACAGTGTCATCAGCATAAAAGTGTAGCTTCCAGTTGTTCACTAAGGAAGCATTATGGTTCATATACAATGTGAGTAGTACTGGACCTGGAATGAAGCCCTGAGGTATAGCTGAGACCACTGGACTTCGGTTCAGGTTGGAAAAGAACTCTTCATGCTCCACAGATTTAATTGATCTTTGTACCAATGTTTTGGTCTCAATAGACCATTGTTTCCCCACTCGTGGCCCTTGGGTAGCAAAAACAATGTGAAAACACCAGCAAATCAGCTCCAACTGATTTAATTTTTGAAAATCTGTTTCCAAATATTCCAACTCATAATACACACATGATCGTATACAAATGTTCAAGGTTTGAAATTATTGTTTTAATCAAATATTCTATCTGTTTGGGCGATTTGGGGGGGGGTCAGTCTGCAGTCTCCATTATTTTTGTCATTATGTTCTGGCCCCAACCATTCGCTCAATAACAAATTGTCCCACGGGCCAAATCTAGTTAATAATCCCTGCAATAGATATCCATCATAGCCTGGTCCCAGATCTATTTGCCAACTCTTATGGTCACCGGTATGACAATTACCATAGGAGTTGGCAGGACAGCACAAACAGATCTGAGACCAGGCTACCTTTATCAAGGATCAGGATGAAAATATGGATGGTTTCGTCAATGTCTCAACGATGTCTCTGTCTTTGTGACCAGGTGTAGGGGAGAAATACTCGACGTGGGAGCCTACGAAGCGAGAGCTGGAGTTATTACGGCACAATCCAAAGCGAAGGAAAATCACTACAAACTGCACCATCGGTGAGATATAGGCTGGTCCGCTCTCCGCACAACCTTATGAAGTGCTAGTAGCAGGGTCCATTTCATCACCCAGGCGTGTGTGTGTGTCTGTGGTGGTGTCTGTGTAGTCCAGGTGTCTCTGGTGGTGTCTGTATAGTCCAGGTGTCTGTGGTGGTGTCTGTATAGTCCAGGTGTCTGTGGTGTTGTCTGTATAGTCCAGGTGTCTGTGGTGGTGTCTGTATAGTCCAGGTGTCTGTGGTGGTGTCTGTATAGTACAGGTATCTCTGATGTTGTCTTTATAGTCCAGGTGTCTCTGGTGTTGTGTCTTTATAGTCCAGGTGTCTCTGGTGTTGTCTGTCTGTATAGTCCAGGTGTCTCTGGTGTTGTCTGTCTGTATAGTCCAGGTGTCTCTGGTGTTGTCTGTCTGTATAGTCCAGGTGTCTCTGGTGGTGTCTGTATAGTCCAGGTGTCCCTGGTGTTGTCTGTATAGTCCAGGGTTACTTATGTGTTTATGTTGGGCTAGAGAGGAGTAATGCACACCACAGGGCAGCAGGCAGAAGCCCAGAGAGGGAGAGAGAGAATACACTGTTCCTTCTTCAATGACAAGTTCACACAACAAGGATGGTCTCTTCTCTCTTTCTCTCAGACGCTCTCTGTTTCTCAAACTCTTTGTAGATTCAAACTTACTTACGCCTCTCTGTTTCATTCTTCCTTTTCTCTCTCAATCTCTTTTCCTCTGCAGTTATCTCGCTTGATTGTGTAGAGTTCATTCAGTCTTCCTACTTTGTTCTCTTCCTCCGTCTCACTGTAATGAAACACTCGTAGAGAGGCCAGCCCAGCTGTCTCGGGGTGTGTGGAGTGGGTCGAGTCTGGAGAGTTTAACCCCCAGCCGAGAGATCTATTCCTGGGCCAAACAGGCTGGACCAGTCCCAGGCTCCACACTGGGCCTCACCTGATCTGTTCACACAGGCCTTTGTGGTGGACCACAGCTTTTATCTGCACTAGCCCAAACCATGGCTGATTACGCTAGCCCAAACCATGGCTGGATTACGCTAGCCCAAACCATGGCTGGATTACGCTAGCCCAAACCATGGCTGGATTACGCTAGCCCAAACCATGGCTGGATTACGCTAGCCCAAACCATGGCTGGATTACGCTAGCCCAAACCATGGCTGGATTACGCTAGCCCAAACCATGGCTGGATTACGCTAGCCCAAACCATGGCTGGATTACGCTAGCCCAAACCATGGCTGGATTACGCTAGCCCAAACCATGGCTGGATTACGCTAGCCCAAACCATGGCTGGATTACGCTAGCTCAAACCATGGCTGGATTACGCTAGCCCAAACCATGGCGGATTACGCTAGCCCAAACCATGGCTGATTACGCTAGCCCAAACCATGGTTGATTACCCTAGCCCAAACCATGGTTTATTACGCTAGCCCAAACCATGGCTGGATTACGCTAGCCCAAACCATGGCTGGATTACGCTAGCCCAAACCATGGCTGATTACGCTAGCCCAAACCATGGCTGGATTACGCTAGCCCAAACCATGGCTGGATTACGCTAGCCCAAACCATGGCTGGATTACGCTAGCCCAAACCATGGCTGATTACGCTAGCCCAAACCATGGCTGATTACGCTAGCCCAAACCATGGTTTATTACGCTAGCCCAAACCATGGCTGGATTACGCTAACCCAAACCATGGCTGATTACGCTAGCCCAAACCATGGTTTATTACGCTAGCCCAAACCATGGCTGGATTACGCTAACCCAAACCATGGCTGGATTACGCTAACCCAAACCATGGCTGATTACACTAGCCCAAACCATGGCACATTTACAAAACTGTTTATTACTCGTCTTTGTCCCTGTCATATAAAGTAAATTCATGTCAGAGCGTAATGTCCTCTCTGTTACAGGAGATGTGAACGTCAGAGCGCAATGTCCTCTCTGTTACAGGAGATGTGAACGTCAGAGCGTAATGTCCTCATCTCTGTTACAGGAGATGTGAATGTTGTGCTTCTCTTGATTATTTTTCCTGAAGATGGGCCTACTTTTTCACATTCCTCCTCTCTCTCTAAACCCCCCCGTCTCCCGTCAGGTTTACGAGGGTTGATCAACCTGGGCAACACGTGCTTCATGAACTGCATCGTCCAGGCCCTCACCCACACCCCCCTGCTGCGCGACTTCTTCCTGTCCGACAGGCACAAGTGTGAGATGCAGTCCAACTCCTGTCTGGTGTGTGAGATGTCACAGCTCTTTCAGGAGGTAAGGCCGGAGCTGGGGGGATAGGGTGGCAATCTGCTCAATTCCTTAAAAAATTCTCAAATTCCCAGGTTTTTCAGAAATGTTTGTTGTTGGAGAATCCCAGTTCCCGGAATCAAGAGGGAATAATCAGGGAGGGAGTCCTCCAACAGGGATTTCTGGGAAAGACTGGAATGTTGCAACCTTAGGGCGGTCAAATGCAGTCTTCTAGGGGTTTAGGAGGCCAAAGGAAAACATATGAGACAGAATTACAGCCAGTCAGACATAGAAATGGAATGACTAACCACATCAAAACAGAATGTTCTCCCAGACTAACAGACTGACTGCAAAGGGAGTCACTGACTGGATCACTGCGTTGTGGAGCTGGAGGGAAACAACTCTGTCTGAGAGAAATGAACAGTTCAACCAGAATGCCCTGCCGTATTATACAGCTACAGTATTTGGCATTTTGTTTAAACCAGTCTGTGTGAGGGTGGGGGGATTGTCTGTCTCCATACTTATCTCTAAATGCTAGGCTCCTTACCAATCGTTCACAGTTCTGAATGTCTTTAGGTACAGTCAGTTGGTTAGATTACATCTACTAAACTCAATGCTCCCTGATCATTATAGAACTGGTGCTCAGGTGTCTCCTCACACACACCCCACTCTCTGGTGTGTATATACACTGAGTGTACAGAATGTTAGACCTGCTCTTTCCATGACATAGTCAAGGCTTAAACATCCTTCTTTACACTGTCTCCTCCCCTTCAGCTACACTGATTGAAGTGGATGTAACAAGTGACATCAGTAAGGGCTCATGGACTGACCAGGTGAATCCAGGGGAAAGCTATGTCAGTGGTTCCCAACTCCAGTCCTCCACCCCCCGACTGCACACACTTCTGGTGTAGCCCCAGATAAACAAACACCTGGTTCAACTCATTGAGGGCCTGATGATGATGAGTTGACAAGTTGAATCAGGTGTTCAGATGTGACAGTGAATGGTGAATGAACTGGTGTCTAGAGTAGACCAAGGAGAAAAGTGAAAAGCATACCCTTGGAGAATATTTGTCATGCTACAATGGGAACTAGAATAAAAGTTTCAGAACAAACTTTGTGCTTGCTGAGAACTATTCAGCTAGAGAGCATATCTCTGTTCTTGTCCCTAAGAGCCAGATGCTCACACACACTTCTCTTCCCTCTCTCCCAATCACATTGTTCATTCCTGCTCCACGCGTTCCTCTTTCCCTTTGAACCTGGAGCATGCAGCACCATCATCAGTACCAGGAAAGAGGGGCTGTTCCTCTGACTTTGTACCCACACATAGCTCCTCTCAGCCAGGGAGGAGTTGGTCTTTGATTAGCCCCTCCCTGTCTTCCTTTTTATAGACTCTTTGGTTTGTCAGCCTGCTTCAAGCTGCAGCGGAGGACCAAAGAGCCTGTAAGATACAAGATATAAGCTTGTTAGTGCGTGCGTGATCTCCTCAAATCTCAATCAGGCCTCAGAAGGAGAGTCAGTCAGGAGATTAAAGGTGTGTGTGTGTGTGTGTGTGTGTGTGTGTGTGTGTGTGTGTGTGTGTGTGTGTGTGTGTCGTAATAGGCAGGGCTTGGTTGTGCATTCAAGCAGAGCACTCCTTTCATTATGGTGTTCTCTCCATCTCACACCCTGACCTAGACTGTCAGTCAATCCCCATAGCAACCTGGAGATTCAGCAGTCTGGTTTGACCCACCCTCTCTGGAAGTTCATTAACTAGCATTCACTAACAAATAATAGCATTTGATGTTTCTACATAGAAGATCAAACAAAATGATTGCCTGAGCATCTTCTGAACTTCCCAATACCTTCCAACCATACTTCCTTCAGATAGAAATACTGTCATAGTACTGTAAATGGATTTGTAATAGTCCGTCATAGTACTGTAAATGGATTTGTAATAGACTGTCATAGTACTGTAAATGGATTTGTAATAGACTGTCATAGTACTGTAAATGGATTTGTAATAGTCCGTCATAGTACTGTAAATGGATTTGTAATAGACTGTCATAGTACTGTAAATGGATTTGTAATAGTACTGTACACGGATTTGTAATAGACCGTCATAGTACTGTAAATTGATTTGTAATAGACTGTCATAGTACTGTAAATAGATTTGTAATAGACTGTCATAGTACTGTAAAAGGATTTGTAATAGACTGTCATAGTACTGTAAATGGATTTGTAATAGACTGTCATAGTACTGTAAATGGATTTGTAATAGACTGTCACAGTACTGTAAATAGATGTGTAATAGACGGTCATACTACTGTAAATAGATTTGTAATAGACTGTCATAGTACTGTAAAAGGATTTGTAATAGACCGTCATAGTACTGTAAATGGATTTGTAATAGACTGTCATAGTACTGTAAATGGATTTGTAATAGACTGTCACAGTACTGTAAATAGATGTGTAATAGACTGTCATACTACTGTAAATAGATGTGTAATAGACTGTCATAGTACTGTAAATAGATTTGTAATAGACTGTCAGTACTGTAAATAGATGTGTAATAGACTGTCATACTACTGTAAATAGATGTGTAATAGACTGTCATACTACTGTAAATAGATTTGTAATAGACCGTCATAGTAATGTAAAAGGATTTGTAATAGACTGTCATAGTACTGTAACAGATTTGTAATAGACTGTCATAGTACTGTAAATAGATTTGTATTAGACTGTCATAGTACTGTAAAAGGATTTGTAATAGACCGTCATAGTACTGTAAATGGATTTGTAATAGACTGTCATAGTACTGTAAATGGATTTGTAATAGACTGTCATAGTACTGTAAATGGATTTGTAATAGACTGTCACAGTACTGTAAATAGATGTGTAATAGACTGTCATACTACTGTAAATAGATGTGTAATAGACTGTCATAGTACTGTAAATAGATTTGTAATAGACTGTCAGTACTGTAAATAGATTTGTAATAGACAGTCATAGTACTGTAAATAGATTTGTAATAGACAGTCATAGTACTGTAAATAGATTTGTAATAGACTGTCATAGTAATGTAAATAGATTTGTAATAGACTGTCATAGTACTGTAAATAGATTTGTAATAGACAGTCATAGTACTGTAAATAGATTTGTAATAGACTGTCATAGTACTGTAAATAGATTTGTAATAGACTGTCATAGTACTGTAAATAGATTTGTAATAGACCTGTCAAAGCTCCAAATAAAATGGTGAACATTGTCCATTGACTACAACACTTTTTTTTTTTTACATGGTGGGGGTCATCAAATGTTTTAAATATCAAAATGGGGTCACGGGCCCAGAAAGGTTTGAAACCCTGTGCTAAGGTCTCAGCTGTACAAAGAAAAACATGTTTCAGTGAAGATACAAGTTGAGTCTAGGTACATTTAACAACATGGCTGCCAGATGTTAAATCCCTGTTCTCCCCATTTCCTACTTTCTGTCCACAGTTCTACTCGGGCCACCGTTGGCCCCACATTCCCTTCCGGCTGCTGCACCTGGTGTGGACTCACGCACGTCACTTAGCGGGCTACGAGCAACAGGATGCCCACGAGTTCCTCATCGCAGCGCTGGATGTGCTGCACCGCCACTGTAAAGGAGACACCACCCGTAAGTATCGCTGTCCTGACTTATTACTTAAATACTGTCGGAAAGTTTCACTTAACTTACTGACAAATACACTATAGTACTGTGTTATTGTTAAAGGGAGGTGACACTGAGGTTGAGCTATATTGTATCTCTTCAGTGTAACTGAACAGAGATGTTCTGATTCTTCTAGTGGAATAGAGACCAAAGTGGATTTCAATCAAGACAAAATGGATGATAAATGTATGAGATCTACACTGTAATCGTCTGGTTAAAAAGGGAATCATCTGTTCTCCTACAGTTCAAATAGGTTAGAAGAGAGAACCGATTTGTCACGTCTGTCTGCCTGCATAAATTCTGCATGCGCTGAATCCTCAGTCGTGTCAATTGAAACTCCACTTTAGCCGAGGAGACACGTCTGTGTCAAATCTACCCATAATGCAGTGTGTTGTCCGCACTCAGCACCAGTGGAAATGTACTGAAGGGGAAGATTGAAGGGAAGTGACAATGCCACGCACCGAAGGGACCGAGAGGATTGTGGGGTGGAATGATAATGTGCCCCACTGCACCGCCATGACACAGAGGGAGGGACCTGGCAGTAAGGAGGCCTCTGATTTGCCAGAATTGTAGATTGAGTTTAGAGGTGCTAGACAGGCTTCACTGCAGTGGGGAGAGAGTGAGGGGTGGGGGGTGTGACAGAGAGTGGGGGGACAAAGGGGGAGGGGGTGCGACAGAGGGGGTGACAGACAGTGAGAAGGGGGGGGGGGGGGGGCGCGAGAGAGTGAAAGAGTCCTTTAAAAGTGCAAAGGTGTCCACTGTGTTGTGTGCTCGCTTTCCATCTGTCTCTGTGTTCTGTTACCTAGGAGACGACAACGGGAAGAAGGCCAACAATCCAAACCACTGTAGCTGCATCATTGACCAAATTTTCACTGGCGGCCTCCAATCAGACGTCACCTGTCAAGTCTGCCAGTAAGTGTGTGCCTCATTCCGTGTTCTTTCCACTAGCCAACATCCCCCATGTTTAAAATCTGGGTGTGGAGGGGGGAGAGTGTGGAAGAAAGTGAAGGTTGTATGTGTCAAGACTGCTAAAATACTCACGTTTGACATTTTGACATCCTCTTGAAGGACTTCCTACATTGCCAAGAGGCAAGAACTCCCTTACTCTGCTTTCACCTCCCATCCTCCTTCTCCCTCTTCTCCTCTGCATCCTCCTCCATCTTACCCCCTCCTCCCTCACCCTTCTCCCTCTGATCGCAGCTACCTCCCTCCATCCCAACACTACCCTGATGTATCAGTCTGGAGTGACCCTTTTCTAACCTGCTCTCATCTTTACCAGTCTCCCAACACTGCCCCTTCACTGCACTCCTCTCATATTTAAGTCATGTCCTCCCCTCCTGGTGAAGCTGCTGTTGGGAGGAGGTTCTCTAGATGCTGGGCTGTCCTGTCATATTTACACAGAGCTCACTGTACTCTAGGGCACTCAACTGCACTCTACACAATGCAACACAGCTAGAAGGGCTCAGCCACACACAACACAGAAGCTAGCTCCAGAATACCTGGCCGTAGGGCTTGCTCCAGAATACCTGGCCGTAGGGCTAGCTCCAGAATACCTGGCCGTAGGGCTAGCTCCAGAATACCTGGCCGTAGGGCTAGCTCCAGAATACCTGGCCGTAGGGCTAGCTCCAGAATACCTGGCCGTAGGGCTAGCTCCAGAATACCTGGCCGTAGGGCTAGCTCCAGAATACCTGGCCGTAGGGCTAGCTCCAGAATACCCGGCCGTAGGGCTAGCTCCAGAATACCCGGCCGTAGGGCTAGCTCCAGAATACCCGGCCGTAGGGCTAGCTCCAGAATACCCGGCCGTAGGGCTAGCTCCAGAATACCCGGCCGTAGGGCTAGCTCCAGAATACCCGGCCGTAGGGCTAGCTCCAGAATACCCGGCCGTAGGGCTAGCTCCAGAATACCCGGCCGTAGGGCTAGCTCCAGAATACCCGGCCGTAGGGCTAGCTCCAGAATACCCGGCCGTAGGGCTAGCTCCAGAATACCCGGCCGTAGGGTTAGCTCCAGAATACCTGGCCGTAGGGCTAGCTCCAGAATGTTTTTGTTTTTATTTTACCTTTATTTAACTAGGCAAGTCAGTTAAGAACAAATTCTTATTTACAATGACGGCCTAGGAACAGTGGGTTTAACTGCCTTGTTCAGGGTCAGAACGACAGATTCGATCTTGCAACCTTTCGGTTTCTAGTCCAACACCCTAACCACTAGGCTACCTGTCGTATACCAGGAGACTGTAGGGTTAGCTCTTTAGCTACAGTACTTCTTCACTATGTCTACTTGTAGCTTGTGCTCATGGCTTGGCTCCATTATACTTAGAATAATCTCTGTTTTACCTCACTCACTCCAGAACTACATGATTAGATGATATACCTATATAAAGGCTAACTTCACAAACCACAATCAAACGGTGGTAATATCCCCCTACCTGGAAGGAGACGGTGGTAATAGCCCCCTAACTGGAAGGAGACGGTGGTAATAGCCCCCTAACTGGAAGGAGACGGTGGTAATAGCCCCCTACTGGACGGAGACGGTGGTAATAGCCCCCTAACTGGAAGGAGACGGTGGTAATAGCCCCCTAACTGGAAGGAGACTGTGGTAATAGCCCCCTAACTGGAAGGAGACGGTGGTAATAGCCCCCTAACTGGAAGGAGACGGTGGTAATAGCCCCCTAACTGGAAGTAGACGGTGGTAATAGCCCCCTAACTGGAAGGAGACGGTGGTAATAGCCCCCTACTGGACGGAGACAGTGGTAATAGCCCCCTAACTGGAAGGAGACGGTGGTAATAGCCCCCTAACTGGAAGTAGACGGTGGTAATAGCCCCCTAACTGGAAGGAGACGGTGGTAATAGCCCCCTAACTGGAAGTAGACGGTGGTAATAGCCCCCTAACTGGAAGGAGACGGTGGTAATAGCCCCCTACTGGACGGAGACAGTGGTAATAGCCCCCTAACTGGAAGGAGACGGTGGTAATAGCCCCCTAACTGGAAGGAGACTGTGGTAATAGCCCCCTACTGGACAGAGACGGTGGTAATAGCCCCCTACTGGACAGAGACGGTGGTAATAGCCCCCTAACTGGAAGGAGACGGTGGTAATAGCCCCCTAACTGGAAAGAGACGGTGGTAATAGCCCCCTAACTGGAAGGAGACGGTGATAATAGCCCCCTACTGGACGGAGACGGTGGTAATAGCCCCCTAACTGGACGAAGACGGTGGTAATAGCCCCCTAACTGGAAGGAGACGGTGGTAATAGCCCCCTAACTGGAAGGAGACGGTGGTAATAGCCCCCTAACTGGAAGGAGATGGTGGTAATAGCCCCCTAACTGGACGAAGACGGTGGTAATAGCCCCCTACTGGACGGAGACGGTGGTAATAGCCCCCTAACTGGAAGGAGACGGTGGTAATAGCCCCCTACTGGACGGAGACCGTGGTAATAGCCCCCTACTGGACGGAGACGGTGGTAATAGCCCCCTACTGGACGGAGACGGTGGTAATAGCCCCCTACTGGACGGAGACGGTGGTAATAGCCCCCTACTGGACCGAGACGGTGGTAATAGCCCCCTACTGGACCGAGACGGTGGTAATAGCCCCCTACTGGACCGAGACGGTGGTAATAGCCCCCTACTGGACGGAGACGGTGGTAATAGCCCCCTACTGGACGGAGACGGTGGTAATAGCCCCCTACTGGAAGGAGACGGTGGTAATAGCCCCCTACTGGACGGAGACGGTGGTAATAGCCCCCTACTGGACGGAGACGGTGGTAATAGCCCCCTACTGGACGGAGACGGTGGTAATAGCCCCCTACTGGACGGAGACGGTGGTAATAGCCCCCTACTGGACGGAGACGGTGGTAATAGCCCCACAATAACTAATCAACACTGGTACTTTGAGCCTTATTTTTTTTTTCTCGCTTTCTCTCTCTGTATGTGTGTGTGTGTGTGTGTGCCACCTATGTATTCTCTGATCCTCAGCTAAAACTAGATTCATTCTCAAAGCATAGCGTTACAAATACCTAATATGTAAAACCACCTATCTTTGTATCACTCAATTGAATTGCAAACTGGTGCTCTTGGCTGAACAGAATGTATGTACACACACACACACACACACACACACACACAGTGTGGATAAAAGCTTATGCACCATGACCATCTATCACCCTTTCCCCATGACTACTAACAACACACACCAGTCTTTATTACCTCCATAACTCACCCATACACACATGATGTATCTCATTGGCTGTCTCCCCTCCCCTCTAGCGGTGTGTCCACCACGATAGACCCATTCTGGGACATCAGTCTGGACCTGCCGGGCTCGTCCACTCCCTTCTGGCCCCTTAGCCCCGGGGGAGACGGCTCAACGGTCAACGGAGAGAGCCACCTTTCAGGGGCCACCACGCTCACAGACTGTCTACGCAGGTAGAGCACACGAAACGACTGTCCGCCCCCAGGTCTTTCACCAAAGCATTTACTGTAAACATTACACTTACAAAAGATTCAAAATACTTAAGACATTTCAAATAATGTCTGTATACAATGGTGTTTGTTTGGCACTGGTTGCCCTTTTCTTGTGGCAACAGGTCACACATCTTGCTGCTGTTATGGCACACTGTGGTATTTCACCCAGTAGATATGAGAGTTTATCAAAATTGGATTTGTTTTTTGAATTGTCTCTTTAATTTAATGAATGTCAATTTGCTCTTTATCTTCCATCTTCTCTGTTACCTGTCCTCACTTCCTCTCTCTTCCTCTCTTCCTCTTCCTCTTGTACTTCATCACCAGTCACAGCCTGGTTGCTGCAGCATGACTCTTAAAGGCACAGACAGGGCTGATTCTGAGGGGTGAACATATTGTTACAGTATACACACTTGGGGTCTGTTCCAATAGCCACACTTAGCATAGCACTGGGAATGAAGCAAAGTGTTGGGCATGCGTTCTTAGTGGTATGCTAGTGTGGAGGTTGGATTGTTTTTGTTTATTCAGGTCCCCGTTTAGCGTTTGCCAAGTAGCAGCTCTTCTTCCTGGGGTCCTTGTCTTGGGAACATGTGCTGCAGTGTGTGAAGTCTTTCTCTTTGGCTGATGACCAGTATCAGTCCTCAGTCACATCGTTGACCATCAGTGTTGGCCTCCCCCCTACAGAAAACGGTTGGCTTCACTGTTCCATCGACAGGCGTGGTCTGGTCGCTGCTTAGCATTATAGTGCAGCCTCTGGCAGTGTAACCATGGAAACTGACCTGTTATGTATCACTTCAAACATATTCTGTTGTCTTTATATCTGTCTTTTTATACGCTGAGTGGACAAAACATTAGGAACACCTGCTCTCTCCGTTCACCAGGTGAATCCGGGGTAGTAGGCAGTAGGTGCCAGGCGTACTGGTTTGTGTCAAGAACTGCAACGCTGCTGGGTTTTTCACTTTCAACAGTTTCCTGTGTGGATGAAGAATGGTCCTCCACCCAAAGGACATCTAGCCAACTTGACATAACTATGGGACGTATTGGAGTCACAATATGGGCCAGCATCCCTTTTGACACCTTGTAGTCCATGCCCTGCGGAATTGAGGCTGTTCTGAGGGGGTGCAGCTTAATATTAGGAAGGTGTTCCTAATGTTATGTACACTCAGTGTGTTTCTACTTTATCTGTCTCTGTACCCTCCGTATGTATTATCTTTCTCTCTTCCTCCACCCCTTTCTCACCCTTCCTTCTCTCTCTCCTCATACTCTCTCCTCATACTCTCTCCTCATATTCTCTCTCCTCATATTCTCTCTCTCTCCTCATATTCTCTCTCCTCATATTCTCTCGCTCTCCTCATGCTCTCTCGCTCTCCTCATGCTCTCTCGCTCTCCTCATGCTCTCTCGCTCTCCTCATGCTCTCTCGCTCTCCTCATGCTCTCTCGCTCTCCTCATGCTCTCTCGCTCTCCTCATGCTCTCTCGCTCTCCTCATGCTCTCTCGCTCTCCTCATGCTCTCTCGCTCTCCTCATGCTCTCTCGCTCTCCTCATGCTCTCTCTCTCTCTCTCCTCATGCTCTCTCTCTCTCTCTCCTCATGCTCGCTCTCTCTCTCTCTCCTCATGCTCTCTCTCTCTCCTCATGCTCTCTCTCTCTCTCCTCATGCTCTCTCTCTCTCTCCTCATGCTCTCTCTCTCTCTCTCTCCTCATGCTCTCTCTCTCTCTCTCTCCTCATGCTCTCTCTCTCTCTCCTCATGCTCTCTCTCTCTCTCTCCTCATGCTCTCTCTCTCTCTCTCTCTCTCTCTCCTCATGCTCTCTCTCTCTCCTCATGCTCTCTCTCTCCTCATGCTCTCTCTCTCCTCATGCTCTCTCTCTCTCTCTCCTCATGCTCTCTCTCTCTCTCTCCTCATGCTCTCTCTCTCTCTCTCTCTCTCCTCATGCTCTCTCTCTCTCTCTCCTCATGCTCTCTCTCTCTCCTCATGCTCTCTCTCTCCTCATGCTCTCTCTCTCTCCTCATGCTCTCTCTCTCTCCTCATGCTCTCTCTCTCCTCATGCTCTCTCTCTCTCTCTCCTCATGCTCTCTCTCTCTCTCTCCTCATGCTCTCTCTCTCTCTCTCTCCTCATGCTCTCTCTCTCTCTCTCCTCATGCTCTCTCTCTCTCCTCATGCTCTCTCTCTCTCCTCATGCTCTCTCTCTCTCCTCATGCTCTCTCTCTCTCCTCATGCTCTCTCTCTCTCTCCTCAGGCTCTCTCTCTCTCTCCTCAGGCTCTCTCTCTCTCTCCTCATGCTCTCTCTCTCTCCTCATGCTCTCTCTCTCTCCCCTCATGCTCTCTCTCTCTCTCTCTCTCTCTCTCTCTCTCCTCATGCTCTCTCTCTCTCTCTCTCTCTCTCTCTCCTCGTGCTCTCTCTCTCGCGCTCCTCGTGCTCTCTCTCTCCCCTCATGCTCTCTCTCTCTCCCCTCATGCTCTCTCTCTCTCTCTCTCTCTCTCTCTCTCCTCATGCTCTCTCTCTCTCCTCGTGCTCTCTCTCTCGCGCTCCTCGTGCTCTCTCTCTCGTGCTCTCTCTCTCGCGCTCCTCGTGCTCTCTCTCTCCCCTCATGCTCTCTCTCTCTCCCCTCATGCTCTCTCTCTCTCCCCTCATGCTCTCTCTCTCTCTCTCTCTCTCCCCTCATGCTCTCTCTCTCTCTCTCTCTCTCTCTCTCTCTCTCTCTCTCCTCATGCTCTCTCTCTCTCTCTCTCTCTCCCTCTCTCTCTCTCTCCTCGTGCTCTCTCTCGCGCTCCTCGTGCTCTCTCTCTCGCGCTCCTCGTACTCTCGCTCTCTACTCGTGCTCTCTCGCTCTCTCCTCGTTCTCTCCTCGTGCTCTCTCTCTTCTCATGCTCTGTCACTCTCATGCTTTCTCTCGTCATGCTCTCCTCATGCTCTCCCGCTCGCTCTCCTCAAGCGCTCTCGTTCGCTCGCTCTCCTCAAGCTCTCTCGTTCGCTCGCTCTCCTCAAGCTCTCTCGTTCTCTCGTTCTCCTCAAGCTCTCTCGTTCTCTCGTTCTCCTCAAGCTCTCTCGTTCTCTCTCTCTCCTCAAGCTCTCTCGTTTCGCTCGCTCTCCTCAAGCTCTCTCGTTCTCTCTCTCTCTCCTCAAGCTCTCTCGTTCTCTCTCGCTCTCCTCAAGCTCTCTCGTTCTCTCTCGCTCTCCTCAAGCTCTCTCGTTCTCTCTCTCTCTCCTCAAGCTCTCTCGTTCTCTCTCTCTCTCCTCAAGCTCTCTCGTTCTCTCTCGCTCTCCTCAAGCTCGCTCTCCTCAAGCTCTCTCGTTCTCTCGCTCTCCTCAAGCTCTCTCGTTCTCTCTCTCCTCACGCTCTCTCGTTCTCTCTCTCCTCACGCTCTCTCGTTCTCTCTCCACCTCTCTCTCCTCAGTCTTTCTCTTAATATTCCACTCCCTCTTTCTGCAGGTTCACTCGGCCTGAGCATCTAGGAAGCAGTGCCAAAATCAAATGTGGAGGTTGCCATAGTTACCAGGAGTCCACCAAACAGCTGACGATGAAGAAGCTCCCCATCGTGGCGTGTTTCCATCTCAAAGTGAGTCTCTCTCTGCTCCTCTCTGCTCCTAGCCAATCACAAGAGGACCACTAAGGACCAGCCATGACCACTAAGGACAATCTATTGAAATACAATATAAGAACTTATCATATAATAATGAAGTATAATAATATATAATAAATATATTGAAATATACGAAAATAAGAAAATATCATGTTACACAATGCATTCTCACTGTATACGTATAGATCCCTATTATAACTACTGGTAGAAGGATTTGTGTGTGGAAAGATTTGCCTTCCATTACTGTCACTACACACACACACACACAGAGTCACTCTCACACACACAGTCTTCTACACGTTTTATTTATGGAGTATGGGGGAGCCACACAAGCTTTTTAAAATATTCCTAGGACTATGCTGAACGTGGGAATCTCTCTTCTCTTCAGACTGATCCATCAGGGCTCTAGTCTGACAGAGCTCTCTACTTCTCACATGTAATCCCTCCCTTCAGAATGACAAGAAGATCAGGGAGGAGTCTAAAAATGTCTCTCTCTCTTCCCTCCCCCTCTGCTCTCCTTCTACCCCACCCCCTCTCCCTCTTCCCCCTCTCTCCTATCTGCCCCCCCTTCTCTCTCTTTCCCACCTTCTCTCTCTTTCCCCCCTTCTCTCTCTTTCCCCCCTTCGCTCTCTTTCCCCCCTTCGCTCTCTTTTCCCCCTCTCTCCTTTCTTCCCCCTCTTCTCTCTCTTTTCCCCCTCTTCTCTCTCTTTTCCCTCTTCTCTCCTTTCTGCCCCCTCTTTCCTCCTTTTCCTCTCTTCTCTCTCTTTCCTCTCTTCACTATCTTTCCCCTCTTCTCTTCTCTGCCCTCTCTTCTCTCCCTCCTCTCCCCCTCTCTTCTCTCCCTCCTCTCCCCCTCTCTTCTCTCCCTCCTCTCCCCCTCTCTTCTCTCCCTCCTCTCCCCCTCTTCTCTTCTCTCCCTCCTCTCCTCTCCCCTTCTCTCCTCTCCCTCTCCTCTCCCTCTCTTCTCTCCCTCCTCTCCCCCTCTCTTCTCTCCCCCCTCTCCCCCTCTCTTCTCTCCCCCTCTCTTCTCTCCCTCCTCTCCCCCTCTCTTCTCTCCCTCCTCTCCCCCTCTCTTCTCTCCCTCCTCTCCCCCTCTCTTCTCTCCCTCCTCTCCCCCTCTCTTCTCTCCCTCCTCTCCCCCTCTCTTCTCTCCCCCCTCTCCCCCTCTCTTCTCTCCCTCCTCTCCCCCTCTCTTCTCTTCTCTCCCTCCTACCTCCTGGGGTGTAGCGGTTTGAACACTCTGCCAAACTGAGGAGGAAGATCACCACCTACGTCTCCTTCCCTCTAGAGCTGGACATGACACCTTTCATAGCTTCCAGGTGAGGTCTCACACACACACACACTACAGATCTAAGCTCTGGTTTGGAAATAGAAAGCCCTCACTCCTCGTGCTCCCGCACTATAAAATAATGATGAGTGTATGAACGGTGTGTGTTCTTCATCCTCCACCTTCCTACTGTCTATCATATACCCTGCCTTCCTACTGTCTATCGTATACCCTGCCTTCCTACTGTCTATCCTATACCCTGCCTTCCTACTGTCTATCATATACCCTGCCTTCCTACTGTCTGTCGTATACCCCGCCTTCCTACTGTCTGTCGTATACCCTGCCTTCCTACTGTCTATCGTATACCCTGCCTTCCTACTGTCTATCGTATACCCCGCCTCCCTACTGCCTATCGTATACCCTGCCTTCCTACTGTCTGTCGTATACCCTGCCTTCCTACTGTCTATCGTATACCCTGCCTTCCTACTGTCTATCGTATACCCCGCCTCCCTACTGCCTATCGTATACCCCGCCTTCCTACTGCCTGTCATATACCCTGCCATCCTACTGCCTGTCGTATACCCCGCCTCCCTACTGCCTGTCGTATACCCCACCTTCCTACTGCCTGTTCTATACCCTACCTTCCTAATGCCTGTCATATACCCTACCTTCCTACTGCCTGTCATATACCCTACCTTCGTACTGCCTGTCATATACCCTGCCATCCTACTGCCTGTTCTATACCCTACCTTCCTACTGCCTGTTCTATACCCTACCTTCCTACTGCCTGTTCTATACCCTACCTTCCTACTGCCTGTCATATACCCCGCCTTCCTACTGCCTGTCATATACCCTGCCATCCTACTGCCTGTTCTATACCCTGCCATCCTACTGCCTGTTCTATACCCTACCTTCCTACTGCCTGTTCTATACCCTACCTTCCTACTGCCTGTCATATACCCTGCCATCCTACTGCCTGTTCTATACCCTGCCATCCTACTGCCTGTCATATACCCTGCCTTCCTACTGCCTGTCATATACCCTGCCTTCCTACTGCCTGTTCTATACCCTACCTTCCTACTGCCTGTTCTATACCCTACCTTCCTACTGCCTGTTCTATACCCTACCTTCCTACTGCCTGTCGTATACCCTACCTTCCTACTGCCTGTTCTATACCCTACCTTCCTACTGCCTGTTCTATACCCTACCTTCCTACTGCCTGTTCTATACCCTACCTTCCTACTGCCTGTTCTATACCCTACCTTCCTACTGCCTGTTCTATACCCTACCTTCCTACTGCCTGTTCTATACCCTACCTTCCTACTGCCTGTTCTATACCCTACCTTCCTACTGCCTGTTCTATACCCTACCTTCCTACTGCCTGTTCTATACCCTACCTTCCTACTGCCTGTTCTATACCCTACCTTCCTACTGCCTGTTCTATACCCTACCTTCCTACTGCCTGTTCTATACCCTACCTTCCTACTGCCTGTTCTATACCCTACCTTCCTACTGCCTGTTCTATACCCACCTTCCTACTGCCTGTTCTATACCCACCTTCCTACTGCCTGTTCTATACCCTACCTTCCTACTGCCTGTTCTATACCCTACCTTCCTACTGCCTGTTCTATACCCTACCTTCCTACTGCCTGTTCTATACCCCACCTCCCTACTGCCTGTTCTATACCCTACCTTCCTACTGCCTGTCGTATACCCCACCTTCCTACTGCCTGTCGTATACCCCGCCTCCCTACTGCCTGTTGCGGCAGAGAAATAGGAGTGTAGGAGGCTCTCCTGTCTGTCTGCTTATTATGCAGGACACCCCTGCCACCTAGTGGATGTGTGGGACACTTTCATGTCATCCTCTGGGGTTCTTTGTACTTTAAATAGTTTGTAACTGGAGAAATGTCTTGACCTCAAAATCAATCGATCAATCATTCCAAGACACAGTCTTATGACTGAATACTCATGACAGAATTCTAGTATGTGGTAACACTTTCCTTCATAACACTGTCAAATGTGACAGATTGTAGTAACAGTCACTCTTGAACTAACACTCCTACTACCACTGACTATGTTGAGGAAACAGGAGCTCACTCTATGACTGACTGATATGTGGGTTTCTCACCCAGCTACCTGAAGATGAAAACACTTTACATCACAGGGGATAAGAACATCAGCTTCATGACTACTATAGAAATGTAGCCTTCACTGTGAGACTGTCATTTGAATGACTGTTATGTAACCTGGATGTTTCAAGTCAACTGTAACCATGTATGTTGGATGATGTTCTTCTCACTGTCCCGTGTCAATGTAGTGGTTGTCATTTGATATGAGCATGTGACAGTGTCTCTGTCCTCTACAGTAAGGAGAGCAGGATGAATGGCCAGTATCAACAGACAGTAGAAGTGTTAAACAACGACAATAAGTAAGTATGTTGAGGTTTATTCTGTTATGGTAAACAACGTATCACCAGTAAACAGCACCACATCTGGCTTCAAGTAAGGTTGAAATGTTGTTTAAACATTTGATCTGTCTGGGCTTGATTGAGCTTGCCTTGCACAATGGAACCAAGAAAATAGTTTTAAAAAGTGCAAACATGGCCCACCTAGCACTCCAGACGAGCTAAAACAAACGCTGAAACATGGCCCACCTAGCACTCCAGACGAGCTAAAACAAACGCTGAAACATGGCCCACCTAGCACTCCAGACGAGCTAAAACAAACGCTGAAACATGGCCCACCTAGCACTCCAGACGAGCTAAAACAAACGCTGAAACATGGCCCACCTAGCACTCCAGACGAGCTAAAACAAACGCTGAAACATGGCCCACCTAGCACTCCAGACGAGCTAAAAGAAACGCTGAAACATGGCCCACCTAGCACTCCAGACGAGCTAAAACAAACGCTGAAACATGGCCCACCTAGCACTCCAGACGAGCTAAAAGAAACGCTGAAACATGGCCCACCTAGCACTCCAGACGAGCTAAAACAAACGCTGAAACATGGCCCACCTAGCACTCTAGACGAGCTAAAACAAACGCTGAAACATGGCCCACCTAGCACTCCAGACGAGCTAAAACAAACGCTGAAAGGATTTCACATTTCCACTAGTATTTGAAGCCTGGTCTGAATAACACCTTATTCTAATGTTGATGGGTTTCCATGTCTGCCGTTTGTCATTTATTTGAGAACGGAAGCACAGGAAAAAAAAGCTAGATTCATCACATAATTGTTTCCATTCTAGCGTAACAGCGAATGCTAACGGCGTGGAGCTTCCTAGTCCGACTCCCAAATTAAATCAATTTAAACACTATTAAATGTAGCTCCATTTTTCTCCTCTATGGCTTTTACAATGGCATTTGTTATCCCAGACATTTACCAGGGTTAAATGGATAGGTGTTATACAGGACCATGTCTAGTTGGTACTTTGACTGGAGTACTAAGGACAAGAGTGTTCATCACCATGGTCCCTGTGACTGTTTTGATGGATTGGATGAAGGCCATTGACTGTCCCTCTGACTCGTTGACATGGTCAGAGGAATGGATGTGTAAACTAAGAGGAATAGGTGAAGCCAGAATAATCAGGTGAAGTCAATATATACCACCAGCTGTGTTATAAAGTACTTTAAGTCAACCTCGCTTCCTTCTCCACTGTCTCTGTGTGTTGTGGTGGACCAGGTATTCTCTGTTTAACTGTCCACTGTCTCTGTGTGTTGTGGTGGACCAGGTATTCTCTGTTTAACTGTCTACTGTGTGTGTGTTGTAGAGGTCGACCCATTATGATTTTTCAACGCCGATACCGATTATTGGAGGACCAAAAATGCTGATACCGATTAATCGGCCAATTAAAAAAAAATATATATATATATATATATTACTTTTTTTATTTGTAATAATGACAATTACAACAATACTGAATGAACACTTATTTTAACTTAATATAATACATCAATAAAATCAATTTAGCCTCAAATAAATAATGAAACATGTTCAATTTGGTTTAAATAATGTAAAAACACAGTGTTGTAAGTAAAAGTGCAATATGTTCCTTGCTCAGAACATGAGAACATATGAAAGCTGGTCATTCCTTTTAACATGAGTCTTCAATATTCCCAGGTAAGAAGGTTTAGGTAGTAGTTATTATAGGAATTATAGGACTATTTCTCTCTATACCATTTGTATTTCTTATACCTTTGACTATTGGATGTTCTTATAGGCACTTTAGTATTGCCAGTGTAACAGTATAGCTTCCGGCCCTCTCCTCGCTCCTCC
Source organism: Oncorhynchus kisutch (assembly GCF_002021735.2). NCBI lineage: Eukaryota > Metazoa > Chordata > Actinopteri > Salmoniformes > Salmonidae > Oncorhynchus > Oncorhynchus kisutch. The sequence goes on from NW_022261983.1 coordinate 7,443,202, forward strand.
CTGGGCTCGAACCAGGAACACATCGACAACAGCCACCCTCGAAGCAGCGTTACCCATGCAGAGCAAGGGGAACAACTACTCCAAGTCTCAGAGCGAGTGAAGTTTGAAACGCTATTAGCGCGCACCCCGTTAACTAGCTGGCCATTTCACATCGGTTTCACCAGCCTAATCTCGGGAGTTGATAGGCTTGAAGTCATCAACAGTGCTTGAAGCACAGTGACGATCTGCTGGCAAAACGCATAAAAGTGCTGTTTGAATGAATGCTTACAAGCCTGCTGATGCCTACCACCGCTCAGTCAAATCATAGACTTAATTATAACATAATAACACGCACAAATACGAGCCTTGGGTCATTAATATGGTCGAATCCGGAAACTAACGTTTATTCTTTGTGAAATATGGAACCGTTCCGTATTTTATCTAATGGGTGGCATCCCTAAGTCTAAATATTGCTGTTACATTGCACAACATTCACTGTTATGTCATAATTACGTAAAATTCTGGAAAATTAGTTCGCAATGAGCCAGGCAGCCCAAACTGTTGCATATACCCTGACTCTGTGTGCAATGAACGCAAGAGAAGTGACACAATTTCACCTGGTTAATATTGCCTGCTAACCTGGATTTCTTTTAGCTAAATATGCAGTTTTAAAAATATATACTTCTGTATATTGATTTTAAGAAAGGCATTGATGTTTATGGTTAGGTACAGTCGTGCAACGATTGTGCTTTTTTTCCGCAAATGCGCTTTTGTAAAATCATCCCTTTGTTAGGAAGAAATAGTCTTCACACAGTTTGCAACGAGCCAGGCGGCCCAAACTGCTGCATATACCCTGACTCTGTTGCAAGAGAAGTGACCATTTTTCCTAGGTAAAATAAATTAATGTTAGCAGGCAATATTAACTAAATATGCAGGTTTAAAAAATATATACTTGTGTATTGATTTTAAGAAAGGCATTGATGTTTATGGTTAGGTACACGTTGGAACAACAACAGTCCTTTTCCTGAATGCCACCGCATCGATTATATGCAACGCAGGACACGCTTGATAAACTAGTAACATCAACCATGTGTAGTTAACTAGTGATTAGGATTGATTGATTAATTGTTTTTTATAAGATAAGTTTAATGCTAGTGTAACGGATGTGAAACGGCTAGCTTAATTAGCGGTGCGCGCTAAATAGCGTTTCAATCGGTGACGTCACTTGCTCTGAGACCTTGAAGTAGTAGTTCCCCTTGCTCTGCAAGGGCCGCGGCCTTTGTGGAGAGATGGGTAACGATGCTTCGTGGGTGACTATTGTTGATGTGTGCAGAGGGTCCCTGGTTCATGCCCGGGTATGGGCGAGGGGACGGTCTAAAGGTATACTGTTACACTAGCTAGCAACTTACCTTGGCTTACTGCATTCGCGTAACAGGCAGGCTCCTTGTGGAGTTCAATGTAATCAGGTTAGAGCGTCAGGTTGCAAGATTGAATCCCTGAGCTGACAAGGTAACAATCTGTTGTTCTGCCCCTGAACAAGGCAGTTAACCCACCGTGCCCAGGCCGTCGTTGAAAAGAAGGTGTTCTTAACTGAAGGTGTAAAAAAAGGAAAATCGGTGTCCAAAAATACCGATTTCCGAATGTTAGTTAATTAATCGGTCGACCTCTAGTGTGTTGTGGTGGACCAGGTATTCTCTGTTTAACTGTGTGTGTCTGTGTGTTGTGGTGGACTAGGTATTCTCTGTTTAACTGTCTGTGTGTTGTGGTGGAGCAGGTATTCTCTGTTTAACTGTGTGTTGTGGTGGAGCAGGTATTCTCTGTTTAACTGTGTGTGTGTGTTGTGGTGGAACAGGTATTCTCTGTTTAACTGTGTGTTGTGGTGGAGCAGGTATTCTCTGTTTAACTGTCTGTGTTGTGGTGGAACAGGTATTCTCTGTTTAACTGTGTGTTGTGGTGGAGCAGGTATTCTCTGTTTAACTGTCTGTGTGTTGTGGTGGAGCAGGTATTCTCTGTTTAACTGTCTGTGTGTTGTGGTGGAGCAGGTATTCTCTGTTTAACTGTCTGTGTGTTGTGGTGGAGCAGGTATTCTCTGTTTAACTGTCTGTGTGTTGTGGTGGAGCAGGTATTCTCTGTTTAACTGTCTGTGTGTTGTGGTGGAGCAGGTATTCTCTGTTTGCGGTGGTGAACCACCAGGGCACCCTGGAGAGTGGTCACTACACCAGCTTCATCCGCCAACACAAGGACCAGTGGTTCAAGTGTGACGACGCCATCATCACGAAGGCCAGCATCAAGGACGTGTTGGACAGTGAAGGGTGGGTCGTCAGACACCAGACTCCATGGTCATTTTCTTTAGAAAACAGACTGAAGGAAAGCCTGGAGCAGGGAGGGACTACCAAGAGAAAAACACTACTATTTGTTTTCTGACTACTATTTGTTTTCTGATATTTTGACTGTGTTCAGTGGGATACACTGTAGCAAAACTTTTTTCAGAGGGAAAAAAAAGGTTGTGAACAAGTTCAGGTAGTACCTCCAGGTTTCAATCCATTTCCAAATGTTTTCTCCCCACTGAACATAACCCTGAGGATCAATTTCAGTCAAGTTACTCTGTTGATTTGGATGTGGAATCTCTGTGATTGCAGTTCAATACCCGCATCATGTTCAGAACTACCTGTACAACTACTGCTACTACCTGAACGTGTCCAATATGAACACAGATGTCCATTTGTTGTTGCAAAATGTTTTGTGTGCCCGACTGAACACAATGTTAGATTGCCGTCAATTTAGATTTAATTGACCCCAACTCTAGAGGTCGATTCCATCCATACACATTCTTGGTGTTAACAACCCTGAACAATCCCACACAAACTAACCACATTTAAGTTAACTATTTTCCTGTACCATTACTACTAATCATATTTAAGTCAAATAGTGCTTTCCCTCTTCTGCTACTAATACTACTAATGCTACTAATACTACTGCTACTAATACTGATACTACTGCTTCTAATACTACTGCTGCTGCTATTGCTACAACTACTGCTGCTACTTCTATTACTGCTACTGCTGCTACTACTAACTAATACTGCTATTAATACTACTGCTACTATTACTACTACAGCTGCTGCTAGTTCTACTTACTACTACTACTACTACTACTACTACTAATCACATTTAATCGAACTATTTCCCTTTACTACTGCTACTATTACTACTACTGCTGCTACTACTACTACTACTACTAATCACATTTAAGTATAATAGCACTTTCCCTGTACTACTACTGCTAATAATCACATTTAATCTAACTATTTCCCTTTACTACTGCTGCTACTAATACTACTAGTACTGCTAATACTACTCCTGCTACTAATACTACTACTAGTAATAATAATAATAATAATAATCACATTTAATCTAACTATTTCCCTTTACTACTGTTGCTACTACTACTACTACTACTACTACTACTACTACTACTACTACTACTACTACTACTAATAATAATATTCACATTTAATCGAACTATTTCCCTTTACTACTACTACTACTACGTCTACTACTACTAATAATAATAATAATCACATTTAATCTAACTATTTCCCTTTACTACTGCTACTACTACTACGTCTACTACTAATCACATGTAAGTCTAATAGCTCTTTTCCTTTCCCCTCAGGTATCTGCTGTTCTATCACAAGCAGTTCCTGGAGTATGAGTAGCCTTACCTTGTAGACCGCTGACTCTGCGGAGAACCAACCAACCCAACGCTCAAAGAGATGAGGAACCAACCAATGACTGTGGAACAGAGGACGATAAAACACGAACACACAAACCTACCTGAAACTCTGACTATACCAGTTACTACTACCCCCACTGACAGGGGTGACAGTCTAACATAAACAATGACTAATAGTGAAAAATCATGCAAAACTTGTTCAAAAACAGCACTGAGCTCCCGGCATCTACTTGACACAACTGAATGGAGAAAGAGAATGAGGAAAAGTGGAGTGGTGTGGGTGGGAAGGAGCCCTCCCTCTCTCTCCCTCACTCCGCCCCTTTTCTGACGTTGGGGCGGAGCCTTGTCGAGAGTGATTGACAGTTCTGTGGAGAGGAAGTAGGAGGGAAGAGGGCACAGTGGGACTCAAACCCCCAAAACTACAGTATTGAATTGTGAATTCTTGTTTCTTTCCTCATGGTGCTCTCGTTTCCACTGAAAAGCATTTACCATACAGTCACGATGGGAGGAGACTGTCCAACGTCTACATATGCATACACAACTAAATGCAAAAAATATATATACTTCAACAACAAAACAAAGTATGGTATTATTTCAAATAAAATAGCAAGCGAGATCTAGTTATGATTCTTATCATTTGAATTTAGTTCTGGAATATGCTGTATGATCCTCGAGTACATCTATTTTTTTGAAAGCGGAAAAGTGAGAGAACTGAGAGCACGAGACGCCATCCTTGCTAGTTTCCTGGTAAACATAGCCAAACATGAAAAATGGACTTGGAGCAAACTGAACATACCCATGTTCAAACTATTTTGTTGTTGATTATTTTCTTCTTTCATTTTGGTTGAGGGAATATCAATTTTTTTATTTACCGACTCGTTCATTGAAATTCTTTGTACCATTTCTTTCCAGTGTCCACGTTAATCTCACCGTTCTGTTTTGTTGCGGTGCAGTAATGTCCCTTCCTTGCTGCCATGGTACCTTCAGAAGACGTTATTTCGATGTAGTATTCTTTATCGTGGAAAGTGTTGTTGGGTATATAATGATGGTGGTGATTTAAATTGGCTCACTTTGGGCTGTTGACATTTTTGAGCTATAGGTTTCTATAGGTTTCTTGTGGCATTATGAAGTAGAGGCAATGTATTCTCTGTAGCTTGGTCCCAGATCTGTTTGTGCAGTCTTGCTAAAACTCTTATAGTAGCTGGGAAGCCATCACAAACAGATCTGGGACCAGGCCATGGCTATCAGACTGCTGTGGGTCTTTTTAGAAGACCTCTGCAACACAGTAGGGTGGATACCTGGGGCAAATTGCTTGCTATTCCCCATATACTGCAGGGACAAATGTAGTTCTCTAGGGAATAGTGGGCCATTTCAAACACAGACCTCTAGAGTCTGTCAACTAAAGCGATGTGCTAACGTAAGCCTACTGCAACACAGCTGTGCAGGTCTAGGGCAAAACTGAAATGGCTCACTATTCCCTATATAGTGCACTACTTTTTAATTCTGTCCAATAGTTGTGCACTACATAGGGAATAGTGTGCCATTTTGGACGCATGTCCATCTCTGTCTTAATGCCGCCTTGGGCAATAATACCTCGACGCCTACACCTCTTCTGTTACAAGACTCCGTTGACTGATTTGTGTACTGTTGTTGGGGGGGATAAATGGCGATGATGAAGGATTGCACGTACACGGTGGCGCTGTCTGTTTGCTGCACACTCTCCAGCTTTGAATCCATCAGTGTTCTCTTAATATCCACAACAACAACCACATGTGGCTTGTTCAGACCAAGGTTGTGTTCATTAGGCACCAAATAGAGAACTCACAAACGGGGAGGGACTGCTTGGGCTTGTCCAATGAGAAACGCTCATTTAAATGTTCCGTGGCAAAACGTTTGAAAACGTTATCCATTGCGTGCCCTGATGTGCACGACCCAATGTGACTTGTGGTAGGTTGCCTCTGCAGTGCAGTAACACAGTGCTCTATCCTATCAGTATGCTGTCTGAATTCTGAGTCTAAAAAGAAAGAACACAAATGTGTTGTTGGGTATTTTATGTTTGAATATCACTGTGTATGTAAAGTTTTAAAAAAGAAATGTGTGAAAATGTATAGCACATTGATACCGCAACACTTTGGGTTCTGGTCCAGCTGCTCGGGAAACAAACAATACAAAGAAATAAAACATATCTATCCTCTGGTCTGGTCCATTATTGAACCCTGAGCCAGAACAGAGCACACGTTTAAATGGTCGCACCACCAAGGCTTCCCATGAGAAGAGCGCCACCCAGAGGTCATTCAGGAACGCAGCCCTAACGTGTAAGAATTGACCACTCCCACTGTTTGTGTCTACAGTCGTAGCCCAAGGTTTTGAGAATAACACAAATATTAATTTTGTGTTATTGTCTGCTGCCTCAGTGTCTTTGGATATGTTTGTCAGATGTTACATTTCATAAGTGTCAAAGGCATTTATTGACAATTACATGAAGTTGTCATTATTTTTCAAGACCTCTGCAATCCGCCCTGGCATGCTGTCAATTAACTTCTGGGCGACATCCTGACTGATGGCAGCCCATTCTTGCATAATCAATGCTTGGAGTTTGTCAGAATGTGTGGGTTTTTGTTTGTCCACCCACCTCTTTGAGGATTGACCACAAGTTCTCAATGGGATTAAGGTCTGGGGAGTTTCGTGGCCATGCACCCAAAATATCGATGTTTTGTTCCCCAAGCCACTTAGTTATCACTTTTGCCTTATGGCAAGGTGCTCCATCATGCTGGAAAAGGCATTGTTCGTCACCAAAACTGTTCCTGGATGGTTGGGAGAAGTTGCTCTCGGAGGATGTGTTGGTACCATTCTTTATTCATGGCTGTGTTCTTAGGCAAAATTGTGAGTGAGCCCACTCCCTTGGCTGAGAAGCAACCCCACACATGAATGGTCACATGAATGGTTTACTGTTGGCATGACACAGGACTGATGGTAGCGCTCACCTTGTCTTCTCCGGACAAGCTTTTTTCCGGATGCCCCAAACAATCGTGAAGGGGATTCATCAGAGAAAATGACTTTACCCCAGTCCTCAGCAGTCCAATCCCTGTACCTTTTGCAGTCTGTCCCTGATGTTTTTCCTGGAGAGAAGTGGCTTTGCTGCCTTTCTTGACACCAGGCCATCCTCCAAAAGTCTTCTCCTCACTGTGCGTGCTGATGCACTCACACCTGCCTGCTGCCATTCCTGAACAAGCTCTGTACTGGTGGTGCCCTGATCCCGCAGCTGAATAAACTTTAGGAGACGGTCCTGACATTTGCTGGACTTTCTTGGGCGCCCTGAAGCCTTCTTCACAACAATGGAACCGCTCTCCTTGAAGTTCTTGATGATCCGATAAATGGTTGATTTAGGGGCAATCTTACTGGCAGCAATATCGGCAATATCGCCTGTGAAGCCCTTTTTGTGCAAAGCAATGACGACGGCACGTGTTTCCTTGCAGGAAACCATGGTTGACAGAGGAAGAACAATGATTCCAAGAACCACCCTCCTTTTGAAGCTTCCATTCTGTTATTCGAACTCAATCAGCAGAGTGATCTCCAGCCTTGTCCTCGTCAATTCTCACACCTGTTTTAACGAGAGAATCACTGACATGATGTCAGCTGGTCCTTTTGTGGCAGGGCTGAAATGCAGTGGAAATGTTTTGGGGGGATTCTGTTAATTTGCATGGCAAAGAGGGACTTTGCAATTCATCTGATCACTCTTCATAACATTCTGGAGTATATGCAAATTGCCACCATACAAGCTGAGGCAGCAGACTTTGTGAAAATTAATATTTGTGTCATTCTCAAACCTTTGGCCACGACTGTATGTTTCCACTGTTTAGGTGAGGTTTTCACTGTTTGGGTGGTGATTGGCTGAGGCTGCTCTATGTGGTCTCACAGGTATAGTACAACATGACTACAATAGTTCTATATTAATAAATGGGACACCAAATCAAATCAAATGTATTTGTCACATACACATGGTTAACAGATGTTAATGCGAGTGTAGCGAAATGCTTGTGCTTCTAGTTCCGACAATGCAGTAATAACGAACAAGTAATCTAACTAACAATTCCAACAACAAAAAAACTACTGTCTTATATACAGTGTAAGGGGATAAAGAATATGTACAGAAGGATATATGAATGAGTGATGGTACAGAGCAGCATAGGCAAGATACAGTAGATGATATCGAGTACAGTATATACATATGAGATGAGTATGTAAACCAAGTGGCATAGTTAAAGTGGCTAGTGATACATGTATTACATAAGGATGCAGTCGATGATATAGAGTACAGTATCTACGTATGCATATGAGATGAATAATGTAGGGTAAGTAACATTATATAAGGTAGCATTGTTTAAAGTGGCTAGTGATATATTTACATCATTTCCCATCAATTCCCATGATTAAAGTGGCTGGAGTAGAGTCAGTGGCATTGACAGTGTGTTGGCAGTAGCCACTCAATGTTAGTGGTGGCTGTTTAACAGTCTGATGGCCTTGAGATAGAAGCTGTTTTTCAGTCTCTCGGTCCCAGCTTTGATGCACCTGTACTGACCTCGCCTTCTGATGACAGCGGGGTGAACAGGCAGTGGCTCGGGTGGTTGATGTCCTTGATGATCTTTATGGCCTTCCTGTAGCATCGGGTGGTGTAGGTGTCCTGGAGGGCAGGTAGTTTGCCCCCGGTGATGCGTTGTGCAGACCTCACTACCCTCTGGAGAGCCTTACGGTTGAGGGCGGTGCAGTTGCCATACCAGGCGGTGATACAGCCCGCCAGGATGCTCTCGATTGTGCATCTGTAGAAGTTTGTGAGTGCTTTTGGAGACAAGCCGAATTTCTTCAGCCTCCTGAGGTTGAAGAGGCGCTGCTGCGCCTTCCTCACGATGCTGTCTGTGTGAGTGGACCAATTCAGTTTGTCTGTGATGTGTATGCCGAGGAACTTAAAACTTGCTACCCTCTCCACTACTGTTCCATCGATGTGGATGGGGGGGTGTTCCCTCTGCTGTTTCCTGAAGTCCACAATCATCTCCTTAGTTTTGTTGACGTTGAGTGTGAGGTTATTTTACTGACACCACACTCCGAGGGCCCTCACCTCCTCCCTGTAGGCCGTCTCGTCGTTGTTGGTAATCAAGCCTACCACTGTTGTGTCGTCCGCAAACTTGATGATTGAGTTGGAGGCGTGCGTGGCCACGCAGTCGTGGGTGAACAGGGAGTACAGGAGAGGGCTCAGAACGCACCCTTGTGGGGCCCCAGTGTTGAGGATCAGCGGGGAGGAGATGTTGTTGCCTACCCTCACCACCTGGGGGCGGCCCGTCAGGAAGTCCAGTACCCAGTTGCACAGGGCGGGGTCGAGACCCAGGGTCTCGAGCTTGATGACGAGCTTGGAGGGTACTATGGTGTTGAATGCCGAGCTGTAGTCGATGAACAGCATTCTCACATAGGTATTCCTCTTGTCCAGATGGGTTAGGGCAGTGTGCAGTGTGGTTGAGATTGCATCGTCTGTGGACCTATTTGGGCGGTAAGCAAATTGGAGTGGGTCAAGGGTGTCAGGTAGGGTGGAGGTGATATGGTCCTTGACTAGTCTCTCAAAGCACTTCATGATGACGGATGTGAGTGCTACGGGCGGTAGTCGTTTAGCTCAGTTACCTTAGCTTTCTTGGGAACAGGAACAATGGTGGCCCTCTTGAAGCATGTGGGAACAGCAGACTGGTATAGGGATTGGTTGAATATGTCCGTAAACACACCGGCCAGCTGGTCTGCGCATGCTCTGAGGGCGCGGCTGGGGATGCCGTCTGGGCCTGCAGCCTTGCGAGGGTTAACACGTTTAAATGTCTTACTCACTTCGGCTGCAGTGAAGGAGAGACCGCATGTTTTCGTTGCAGGCCGTGTCAGTGGCACTGTATTGTCCTCAAAGCGGGCAAAAAAGTTGTTTAGTCTGCCTGGGAGCAAGACATCCTGGTCCGTGACTGGGCTGGGTTTCTTCCTGTAGTCCGTGATTGACTGTAGACCCTGCCACATGCCTCTTGTGTCTGAGCCGTTGAATTGAGATTCTACTTTGTCTCTGTACTGGCGCTTAGCTTGTTTGATAGCCTTGCGGAGGGAATAGCTGCACTGTTTGTATTCAGTCATGTTACCAGACACCTTGCCCTGATTAAAAGCAGTGGTTCGCGCCTTCAGTTCCACACGAATGCTGCCATCAATCCACGGTTTCTGGTTAGGGAATGTTTTAATCGTTGCTATGGGAACGACATCTTCAACGCACGTTCTAATGAACTCGCACACCGAATCAGCGTATTCGTCAATGTTGTTGTCTGACGCAATACGAAACATCTCCCAGTCCGCGTGATGGAAGCAGTCTTGGAGTGTGGAGTCAGCTTGGTCAGACCAGCGTTGGACAGACCTCAGCGTGGGAGCTTCTTGTTTTAGTTTCTGTCTGTAGGCAGGGATCAACAAAATGGAGTCGTGGTCAGCTTTTCCGAAAGGGGGGCGGGGCAGGGCCTTATATGCGTCGCGGAAGTTAGAGTAACAATGATCCAGGGTCTTTCCACCCCTGGTTGCGCAATCGATATGCTGATAAAAATTTAGGGAGTCTTGTTTTCAGATTAGCCTTGTTAAAATCCCCAGCTACAATGAATGCAGCCTCCGGATAAATCGTTTCCAGTTTGCAGAGAGTTAAATAAAGTTTGTTCAGAGCCATCGATGTGTCTGCTTGGGGGGGGATATATACGGCTGTGATTATAATCGAAGAGAATTCTCTTGGTAGATAATGCGGTCTACATTTGATTGTGAGGAATTCTAAATCAGGTGAACAGAAGGATTTGAGTTCCTGTATGTTTCTTTCATCACACCATGTCACGTTGGTCATAAGGCATACGCCCCCGCCCCTCTTCTTACCAGAAAGATGTTTGTTTCTGTCGGCGCGATGCGTGGAGAAACCCGCTGGCTGCACCGCTTCGGATTGCGTCTCTCCAGTTAGCCATGTTTCCGTGAAGCAGAGAACGTTACAGTCTCTGATGTCCCTCTGGAATGCTACCCTTGCTCGGATTTCATCAACCTTGTTGTCAAGAGACTGGACATTGGCAAGAAGAATGCTAGGGAGTGGTGCACGATGTGCCCGTCTCCGGAGTCTGACCAGAAGACCGCTTCGTTTCCCTCTTTTTCTGAGTCGTTTTTTTGGGTCGCTGCATGGGAACCATCCCGTGGCACTGGTTGTAAGGCAGAACACAGGGTCCGCATCGCGAAAAACATATTCTTGGTCGTACTGATGGTGAGTTGACGCTGATCTTATATTCAGTAGTTCTTCTCGGCTGTATGTGATGAAACCTAAGATGACCTGGGGTACTAGTGTAAGAAATAACACGTAAAAAAACAAAAAACTGCATAGTTTCCTAGGAACGCGAAGCGAGGCGGCCATCTCTGTCGGCGCCGGAAGTCATTCACCTTGCCCGGAAATCCTTTTAATCTATGTCTATAGACTGCATATTGCAAGAGTAGAGATTTGACTGCACTTCTACTGCTGTAGCTAGCTAAACTGTCAGTGCTACTGGGGCAATTTTAGTTTGGAGGAAGGCTGTTGCTAACCTACAATCTTTGGTTCAGGACTTCAGGATGCCATGTGGGGATGAGAGAGATGGTTGTTTGCTGTGCTCCTGCATGGATACTGGATGGACTGGTGTGGAACTAAAGTCACTTGATGGATTACTTTTGTGTACATTGTCCATTGAGTTGTTTTTTTAGTCCAAGACAAGTGTGTGAAGGAAACCGCCCCTAGACTTTCCAGTAGTTACTGTTTCCCTGTCATTATTAGATGATGGAAGACAGGAGTACAGGCCTTGGTAAGGTATGGAATCTGGTATCTGGTTATGTCTGCTGGGGGGAGGACCGGCTCGTGGTAACGACTGGGGTGGAATCAGCGGAATGATGTCACATCAAACGCATGGTTTCAATGTGTATGATGCCATTCCATTTTCTCTGTTCCGGGCCATTTATTATGAGCCGTCCTCACCTCAGCAGCCTCCACTGTCGATTCAGAAATCACAGGCTTGAGTAGGAAAAGACACCATGGAGAATCTAGTCACTGTTTCATGTAGTAGTGTATTTTCACCACAGAGGGGCAGTGTTGAATGCTGAATGCTGAATGCTCCTGGGCCCTGATGGTGACGTGACTGAATGTATTCTGTTATTGGATTTTGGGATTATTAATCAACTCTCGAATCTCTTACACTTATTAAAGTCAGGATTTAGGCTTACTGTGTACATCATTATGATGGACAATGTGGTAAGGAGATCAACTCTCGAATCTCTTACACTTATTAAAGTCAGGATTTATGCTTACTGTGTACATCATTATGATGGACAATGTGGTAAGGAGATCAACTCTCGAGCTTTTCATGAAGAAGCACACGCACACATGCAACTGCAATACTTTTATGAGCAAACAAAGGAACAATATTTCTAAGGAACAGCAATGATATTAACAATGCTAAATATAGATTTTGTACAAAAACATGACATAATGGCAGAATGGAATCGGAGCGAGAGAATGCCCCTGAGCAATACTAATTCCTTGTATAGAGGCAAACAAATGAAACCATTCAGCAACAGACTCTAGTTGAGAAGAGTGGAGTGGGTAGAAGTTGTCCCTAACCACTGATACAGGGTCAGATCTTGTCTCCCTTGGTGGTGATGCTTGAGGGTAGGTGATACATTGTCCTATTAGGAAGCTGTCCTAGTATGGACAGGGGCCTGTCCTAGTGTGGACAGGAGCATGTCCTAGTGGGGACAGGGGCATGTCCTAGTGTGGACAGGGGCATGTCCTAGTGTGGACAGGGGCCTGTCCTAGTGTGGACAGGGGCCTGTCCTAGTGTGGACAGGAACCTGTCCTAGTGTGGACAGGAGCCTGTCCTAGTGTGGACAGGAGCCTGTCCTAGTGTGGACAGGAGCCTGTCCTAGTGTGGACAGGAGCCTGTCCTAGTGTGGACAGGAGCCTGTCCTAGTGTGGACAGGAGCCTGTCCTAGTGTGGACAGGAGCCTGTCCTAGTGTGGACAGGAGCCTGTCCTAGTGTGGACAGGAGCGTGTCCTAGTGGGGACAGGAGCGTGTCCTAGTGGGGACAGGAGCGTGTCCTAGTGGGGACAGGAGCGTGTCCTAGTGGGGACAGGAGCGTGTCCTAGTGGGGACAGGAGCGTGTCCTAGTGGGGACAGGAGCGTGTCCTAGTGTGCACAGGAGCGTGTCCTAGTGTGCACAGGAGCGTGTCCTAGTGTGCACAGGAGCGTGTCCTAGTGGGGGCAGGAGCGTGTCCTAGTGGGGGCAGGAGCGTGTCCTAGTGTGCACAGGAGCCTGTCCTAGTGTGCACAGGAGCCTGTCCTAGTGTGGACAGGAGCCTGTCCTAGTGTGGACAGGAGCGTGTCCTAGTGTGGACAGGAACCTGTCCTAGTGTGGATAGGAGCCTGTCCTAATATGGTCACCGTAAGATAATCAACCATCATCCATAGCAGCCAGCAACTTCTATCTACTGAGAATAATAATAGTAATGGACACATGGTGAATGGAGGCTATAGAGTTGCCCTTTATATCACAATAGCCATGTTGGCTAGCTATTTGCAACGGTTCTACAACAGCCTGAAACTTTGTATAGCTAATAACATATCAATTAACGTCAGCACTTGTAGGATGTGTAGTCATGGTCCCCATTCTGTAAGGTCTACAGACAATGTAGCCAAGCCAGGGTGCCATGGTTGGATGAAAATGTGCTGCTATCCTAACATATTACCCACTGCAGGTTGTAAACGAACAACAGCATGTAATATTGTAATCTCCAATGATGTCTAAGTATGAGAAATGTCAAAGAAAAAAAAAGGCCATGGTCAGATTTTTTATTAGTCAAAAAAGCTCTGAAAAAGTTTTTCACGAAGCAAAGATACAGCGGCCACTCATAATGGAGGTTGAAGCCAGATTGTGGAGCCTGAGCTCTCCTTCACACCTAACAGTATTGGGAACCACTGCTCTGTCAATTGCAAATCAAATGTGATGGTATTCAAAATGTAAAGACAATCCAATACAATAGTTTATATCATAGGAGGCTGCTGAGGGGAGAACAGCTCATAATCATGGTTGGAACGGAACAAATGGAATGGCGTCAATGGCACCTGGAGACAATGGCACTTTGGGTCAGGTGAACCTTTATGTAAGAGGCTTTGTACTGACTTCTAGCTAGATCTACAGTATAGTACACACTACCATATAGGCATAGATCCATCCACAGGTTATACCTGTGAGATTTAGGGAGTGATGATGATGGGGAGTAGAATGAACACTGCTGCACCCCTGTAGGGGTACAATGTTTTCTAGCCCTTCTCAAATTCACATCGCTCAGACTGGAGGCCTCAGCGTGACCTCTGACCTC